>NW_003303747.1:1251765-1286462 GCF_000142945.1 Phytophthora infestans T30-4
GGACAACCACCGTTGCTCCGAAGCTCAGTTAGGCGTGTATCACGTCTAGCCTTATATCTTTACACATCGAGTGAGGCTCATTACTTCGTTTCGCGACTACGGCGTTGAAGCAAGCCGTTGGAAAGATAAACGATAGGGAATTAGCGTCACTGCGTTGACGGTATCTTCTGTGCTCTACGCATAACGCGTAAGTGCCACCGCTATGGCGTATTTCGTGTTGGTTGTGGCACCCGGAAGAATACTTGCATACAGAGGTTCCGAGATTGTTATTTTTATTGAGGCTGGCAAAACAGCAATAAAAATAACTTTAAGTGTTTGGAGCACCACCGGTGCAAAAATTATTGGTGTTATTGCATGCAATATACAGTGGGCTGATGCTCGTCTAGCTGGAGGAGACAGATCGGACAATGACAATGCTGTGTTGGATTGTGCATCGAGGCCTGGCGCAGATTGAAGAAAGCTGGAACAGCAAAGAAACCAGATCGTTATATGAGAGAGGGCAAAGGCCCGTGAGTGTTGGTCAATGCTCAGGAAGCAGAGCAACTGACACAAAGTAATTCAGTCTTCATATTTTCTCTTTGCATCAAGGAGCTTGTTTGTTACTTCGCGGAGCGTGTCTAAGAGCTACAACTCCCAACAGGGTTATGAGCCCAAGTGGTGGCAGCGCAGGCATGAGTAAGCCGATGAAGTACCCAGCGAAGGGGTGCCGAAGAATTAGCAAGGCAAGGATTGGCAGACATACAAATGGGCCATGATGAACGTCTTCAAGGATAATGACTTGAAGGACATTGCTGATGGAACTTTAACCAAGGACATGCTCTCCACAGCGAGTGCAGAGGTCCAGGAGAGGTTCAACAAGAAGCAAATCAAGATCATGCGGATGATTGGTACGTCTGTTCCTCCGGAAATTCTTCAGCAGATTCGCGACAAGGAGACCGGATCGGAAATGTGGGCAGAGCTCTGTAATCTGTTTGAAGGAAAGCAGAATGAAGCTATCAAGGCCTACACGATTCGTCGCCTGGAGAATGATCTCTGGGATAAGAAGCTCGCTTCTGGGGGAGATGCAAATCTCCATCTTTGCAAGATGTTCAGCATCAAATCGGAGTTGGTAGGCTTACAGCATACTATTGAAGACAGTACAATGGTAGATATGTTGTTGGAAAGTTTGCCGGATTTGACCGAGTTTAAATGTCTAAAATCTTCGATCCGCTATGGCGCGGACCCAAGTGTGTATACACCCGTACGGGTTCGTGAATTAATTCTTGCAGCCGCTGCTCGACAGAAGGAATTCAGAGGCAAGCGTCAAGGAAAGCAAGGAGGGCATAAAGGCGGAGGTGATAAAAGTGGTGATCCGGAGAAAGGCGGAAGTGGAAATCAGCAGAACAAGTCAAGTAAACAGCGAAAAGCCAGGCTGTGCTTTGTCTGCGGGAGTGATAGCCATATTAAGGCCAAGTGTCCGGAACGTGAAGAGAAGAACAGCGGTGCTGGAGACAGAGAAACCAAGCGAAAACCGCAGGGAAACTTGACGATCAGTCAGGAAAACAAGAGTGGTGCTGGGAGGAACAGTGAACCCAAGCGGAAACCACAAGGAAATCTGACACTCAGCCAAGAAGGCAATGGACTGTCACAGATACTGCATGAACCTGCAGATCAAGGGATAGTGACGGGATTGATAACGGCTGAGGCTCATCATGAGCACGAGACTCTGCACAAGACTCTGTACGATGCTCAGGGAAGAGGAGTAGATGAGAATCTTCTGGAAGTTAATGATCAAGTACCTGTCGATGAAACCTTTAGCGGTTGGTGGTATTTTGACACAGCTTCGAGCTCTCACGTGGTCGGAGATCGCTCGTATTTTGTGAGCTACACTGAGGGCGCGTCACAACTACGCAGCATTCGAGGTATTTCCCCAAACATTGCAGCTCATATCGCTGGGATGGGGACTGTTGCCTAAACTACTGAGGTGAATGGAGAGCAGACAGTAATGTGTCTGGATGATGTTTTCTACATACCCAGTGCTGAATTCGGACTCTTCTCTCCTGGACTTGCTCATGAACAAGGGTTTGACTTCACGTTCAATCATGATACTCAGGACTTTACTATTCTTTGGGAAGGAAAATCAGTAGCAGTAGCGAAGCCTCAGGAGGCAACTTGGGGGTTTCTGGGACTACATCCAGGTCAAACAAGTGTGAAATAACCTGTTGATCGGCGTCCAATGGTAAATTTTACTATAGCCGAAGGGGTTGGCACCTTGGCGTTGTGGCACGAGCGTATGTGTCATACTTGTCCACAATACCTGAAGACAATGGTAGACCGGGGATTAGTGAGAGGCATGATGTTGACCCAGCGTCACCAGCAGATCTGTGACGCATGCCACGTGGGAAAACAAAAGAAGAAGGCTCATCGCAAGAAGATGGACAGGGCAACAAAGTGGCCGAATCAAGTTGTGTACGCTGACCTTCTCATTCCAAGTAAAGATAATCGGACTCGGTATGAAGCCGTACTAGTGGTTATGGACGGATACTCCAGATTCGTGAAAGTGTTCCTGTTGACCAGTAAAGAGAGTTCAGCTGTAAACAAGCACTTGCAACAGTACATACTCTGGGCCGAGCGTCAAGCAGGACGAAATGCGAACGGGACTGTCTACAAAGTGAAGCAAGTACTGACATGTGTGTGGTGGGGGAGTTCATCAACAAAGGTATGGAAAACTGGTACGCACGGAGAGGAATTGAGCACATCCGAGTGGGTCCAAAACGTTCTCAATTGAACTTGTGCGAACGAACGCATCAGTCATTGGTGGACATGATGAAAACCACGATGGTACATGCAGGCTTTCCTCGGAGTCTATGGCCGGAAGCACTAAGAAATGATGTATACGTCAAGAATAGGGTATACAACCGTGGCACTCAAGGGATTCCTTACGAGATGATATTTGGAATGAAACCTGACGTGCATCACATTGGGAAGTTTTGATCTCTGGCATATGTTCATGTTCCTGTGACGTCTGGAAGACGCAAGCATGATAACAATGCCAAGATTGGCTTTCTACTCGGTTATGAAGTAGGCTGCAAAGTTTACTTTCCTGATGAGCACACCGCCAGGTTTGTGTCTGATCTACGAGTTGCTGAAGATGTAGGCTACAAAGACCGTCACGAAGGTGCTGTAGATGAGGAGGACCTCGAGTCACTGCACTTTACCCGACGTGATGACCAGGATGTTTTTTGGACTGTGACAACAGTTTGAACCACGAAATGGCTACATCCAAGACAATGGAGATGGTTAGCGAGCAAAATTCTAAGTTGTATATTGGACTCGTGGGAGGCGAGGTGGATGTAGCGGCTGACAGTGAGCTCGAGAAGGGCGTTCAGCTGGCAGATGCTGTCTCAAATGCTCTAAATAGTCGACTACTCACTGATGCAGCTTCGAGCGCATGTAATCTTACTACTAGCATTCCAGGGAGCGAAATTGAGGCAAGTAGTTCAAAAAATCTTTGTGCTGGTGGCAAGCAGTCGGAATCATCTACACAAAATGGTGGGCTGACGTTGAGTCTGTGGTGGGAACACGGGGCTCATCGTTGGATGGAAATGAGGTGGATGATGACAACGAAGCAGGATTCCCGACAGACGACGACATTACTGTAGCAAGTGTGGTCTCATTTGATGAGAAGACTATCTCAATGGAGAATAACAACTCGTCAAGTGGTGTGGGGCTTGAAGAAGACCCAGAGCGTACTGATGAACATCAAAGTGCGGTTATGGACAATAATAACGCGCAGAAGATGGACGCTAGTGTTTGTCTTGATCCAGTTGTCATTCGAGAAGCTGGAAAGCGTACACACCGCGATGAAACTCAGTCGGAAGAGGCTCGTGTGGAACACGAGGCCGCTAAGCCAGATACCAAGAGTACTCGAACAGGACTTCGAGAGGTACGAGAAAGACGTCGACCTCGACGCTTTGATGACTTTGTGATGAATGCAGCGACTTCACGGGTTCTGGATGAGAATGGACGGCCTATTCGTGCTTGCGAGGTGAAGATTCCTCGTAACAGACGTGAGGCACTGCGATCCAGGTTTGCTAACTATTGGATGGAAGCAGAGATGGTAGAGATCGCTGCACTGAAGGCAAAGAAGGTCATCCAAGAAATACCGGATGAGGACATGCCCGAAGATGCGAAGCCTGTGAGTACAATGTGGGTCTATGCCTTGAAGTCTGATCATCAGGGTTACGTGATAAGATTCAAGGCTCGGATAGTGGCGTTGGGGAATCACCAGCGACCAGGCATTGAGTTCAAGAAAACGTTTGCCCCTGTGGCAAGAATGGCTTCGTTTAGACTGTTGTTGGGACTGGCGGCATTACTGGGATAGAGGTATACGGAGGAGACGTGAATACCGCTTACCTCAATACATGGCTAGACATACGACAATATCTACACTCCATCAACGGATATCCGTGCAGAGTGAGTGGCCATTCTTACGTGGTACTTAAGGCTTTGTATGGATTAAGGCAATCGGGTCGAGAATGGAACTCAGAGCTAAATGATTGGTTCATTCAGCGTGGATACCAAAGATCGTTGACGGAGCCGTGCCTGTACTATCTGTTTGATGGTGGCACGATGGTATACGTGCTAGTATACGTCGACGATATCTTGGTTGCAACAAACAGCAAGGAGTACAAGGATCAGTTGTTCATGGACTTGGACAACACGTACGGTCTCAAGGACCAAGGGCTGTTAACACAGTACTTAGGTGTGGAAGTGACTCACACGCCAGAGTACATTATGATCAGTCAAAGCAAGTACGCAAGAGAGATTCTTGGTAAGCTGGGATTTGAAAACGCACATGCAGTAGGGAACCCAATGGAAGTGAATTCACGGCTCACACCTCTTGGAGAGAAGGAGAGTGCAGACAGCAGCTTTCCGTACCGTGAGGCCATTGGTATGCTCATGTACCTGGCTACAAGTACCAGACCGGACTTGGCTTATTCATTAGGCCAACTGAGTCGCTTCGTTGCGAACCCATCGGCGAAGCATATTGGAACAGTAAAGAGAGTGCTGCGCTACTTGGCCGGGACTTTGGATTATGGAATCAAGTACGAGAAAAAGAAGAACAACTCGAAGGAGTTGGTGTTGCAGGGCTACTGTGACAGTGATTGGGCTAATGATCAAGATCAAAGGAAGAGCACTACTGGTTTCGTGTTTACGCTGGCAGGCGGAGCTGTAGCATGGATGTCACGAAGACAATCCCGTCATCGCGTTGTCGACCGCGGAGGCGGAGTACATTGCAGCGTGTGAAGCCACAATGGAGGCAGTTGCGGGGGAAAATGTTTTGCAAGAGATTTTACCGCAGCACGATGTGAAATTGCGTGTAGGAACTGACAGTCAAGCTGCTCACGTGATGGCAACTAATCCTACCTACAGCAGACGTACGCGCCACATTATATTACGGTGGCATCACGTACGAGAGCAAGTGCAAAAAGGCACTGTGGAGTTGCATAAGGTGAAGGGGGTAACAAATCCGGCCGACACGTTCCCCAAGCCTCTGGACAAGAAGCGACTGAAAGGATTGTTGCTGATTGCAGGCATTGGAGCAGAAAAGTAGTCGAAGACCAGTATTCGACATCGAAGACCGATCTTCGAGAAGGGCGAGTTGGATTGTGCATCGAGGCCTGGCGCAGATTGAAGAAAGCTGGAACAGCAAAGAAACCAGATCGTTATATGAGAGAGGGCAAAGGCCCGTGAGTGTTGGTCAATGCTCAGGAAGCAGAGCAACTGACACAAAGTAATTCAGTCTTCATATTTTCCCTTTGCATCAAGGAGCTTGTTTGTTACTTCACGGAGCGTGTCTAAGAGCTACAACTCCCAACATGCTGCACAAAATGCAGGTGGCTCTCGCGGAGTCTCAGCGACCAACCATCAAAATGAGAGGCCGCAGATCGATTGTAGATTGCGGTTCAGCTGGACCGCTGGTCCGTAGGGCTCCATCAAGCTCGGTTAAAGGTTATTGCCTGGAGAGAGCGCGGAATAAATTATTTGATTTTGAAATGGGAGCTCGCAAATACATTATTTAGCTGCAAAATAAAAATTATATTTAATAAAAATAACATTTTCGGAACCCCTGCATGTCCAGCACAAAATATTGCTCCTGAACTTTATTTCGGATCAAGATTTTCCCCCTGATAAATACAATGAGGAAAATGGTAACCGGGAAGATGAGGGAGTCGTAGCGTATGCACTTACACTGTCGCGCAGTCATCGGCGCTCGATATGTACCGAATTTCTTGATAGCGAAATCGCACTGAGGGGTAAATAAAGCAGGAGCAAAACTTAGTCAATGCAAGAAAACTCTGGCTTCGCACATCAATTAATTTCACTTGGTTATAACTACAGTTGACAGCCAGAATTACTACTGGTCACCACCTTGGCCATCCATAACGCCAAGCTGTCCAGCTGAGCCGAATCTTCCTTGACCACCAAAGCCTCCGGCACCTCCAGCGCCAAAGGCACCACCGCTCATTCCTCCGAAGCCACCGAGGCCACCTGCACCACCGTTGCCACCGAAACGCCCGTTAAATCCGCCCATGCCTCCGCCGAATTGTCCGCCGAGTCCACCAGGCTGCCCACCGGCACCAAAACCTCCGAATTGACCACGTCCATTGCCACCAGCCCCAGCGAAACCTCCTGCACCACCGGCACTTAAACCACCAAAGCCTCCGGCACCACCGGCACCAGGACCAACGGGGCCGGCTCCACCCACAGGACCGGCACCATTGCCGTCAGGACCAGCACCAGCATCGCCAGCACCAGGTCCACCTTGAGGAGCTCCGAGGCCGTTACCAGACACTGGTCCACCATTTGGCGTCGTTGGAGCGGGCGTTGCAGGGCCGCCGTTGCCAGATCTGCCATTACCAGCTCCGCCGTTGCCAGCTGCACCGTTGCCAGTTCCAGGGCCCGTCATTCCAGCACCTGGAGCACCAGGGCCACCAGCACCAGCCATTCCACCACCGGGAGCACCAACACCGCCTGCTCCAGCCATGAACCCGTTGGTAGTCGTGCCGGCTCGACGGATAGCAGCACCGTTGCCTCCAGCTCCGAAACCGAGCTGATTGCTGGCTCCAAATCCACCACCGAGTTGTCCAAAGCCACCGCCAACGGTGTTGCCAACCTGGTTGAAGCCCGCAGCACCTCCACCTAACTGACCGATACCAGCCCCACCGGCACCCATACCACCGCCAAATCCGTTGGCCCCTCCGCCCATTCCACCCATTCCGCCCATTCCACCTCCAAAGCCATTGCCGTTACCAGCGCCGAACTGCTCACTACGACGAGTCATGGGACCCCGACGTACAGGTCCACGAGGCCCTTGAGCTCGAGCATAGCCGTTGAAAATGGCGAGTGCAGTAATAGCGAGTGCGAGTCGAGTCGTCATGATGAAGATTGTTGTTGGCTTTCGAAGTGAAAACTGGAAGACTTGGGCTGAAGACGGGAAATCCGAAAGTGAGAGTCCCGATGACCCACGCCCAGGAAGAGAACAGAAGGCCAAAGTGTCATTTTCTGTGGTCAAGAGAATCGATCCATCGGTCAATCTTACTTTGACTCTCATTGTCATTCTTAAACCATGTGCTTAGACTGTGGGGAATGAAGGCTGGTCCCAACTGTCTTCCTATTACCATTGGTGTCTTACAGGAGGAACTGCACTTGGCTGGCATCTTCTCGGGTGAGTCGTAGAATGTGCTTGGGTTGGTCCGAGTTGCTGCTGCTACTACCATCAGGGTTGTCTTTGCGCGTGAGGAAATTGAAGCGACACGTCTGGATAATCTGCTTGAGACCAGCGCTTGCTCCGCCGGTGGAAGATGGTGCGCCTCCATTCGCACTTTGCTGCAGTGCTGCCAGTTTGTGTTCCGTGAGACAGGACTGGTGCATCTTGAGCATACCACCGAACAGACCAGCGTTGCCGCTGTTCCACCACCGGACGCTGGCGTCGCGAGCTGCATACGACACCAAAACTTGTCCGTCGGCACGGAAGCGAACAGCCGAGACGGCCGAGCCGTGCCCGTCCAGGACGCGCCATTTCGTGGCCGTGCGTAAGTCGTAGATGACGATCACCGCCTCCATGGTGCCTAGTGCCAAGCGCTGTGTCTCCTTGTGGAAGTCCACCATGGGGAACCGCCGCACAAGACCGTGTAGACAGCGAGTACTCAGTGGTAGACACCGCCGGCGTCTCTCGGGCTTTGTGGGGTCCAAACCGGCCATGATCGTGTCCACGAATGCCGGGAGGTGTCGGCACATGAGCAGGTAGTGTGTGTTGATGAGTTCCATCATGTACAGCAGAATACTCTCGTGGAAACCAGAGCGGCGGTCGTGGTTGTGCATTTCTTGCTGTAATAATCCCAGAACGAACGCCGACTCATAGGCACCAACCTCCACCAACAGACTCATCGCCGCATTGCTCCCACCAGTTCCGCCTTCGTTGAAATCGGATAGGGAGCCTCCCGGACCGGGCGCTACGCCTTCACTATCGTCGCTCTGACTGCGTTGCTTCTCACGCATGTCAATCAATAGTAACTGGACTATAAACGACGATAAATCCACAAGATGCGGTCGAAATAACATAAGACCTTTCGTAAGCAGCTCAGCCGATACGGAAGCCACGAATCGCTCCGGGGCTTTCAGCAGGAAGACCAGCACATCGCACACTTCACGCGCACTGGCCGGTGAGATCTCGCCAGGGAAGTACGTGCCAATCATACTCATTAGAAGCACGAGCGAGCCCAGTCGGTCAACCACTAGAGAAAAGGACATCGTGGCTGAGTCATTGCCTGGGCCGACACTGCTGCTGCCGCCGGTGGTGGTACTATTGCCACTCGGTTGGGCACTTGAGCTTGGGCCGCCACTAGTTCCTACACTGCCCACAGTTCCTATAAAAGAGCTTCCCGTCTCGGTCTCCAAGCGCACCATTTCCCAGTGTAATTTCGCGGAATACTCGGCTGAAAGGATACTTTTCTCAGCTTGAGGGAGACGCTTAATCACGCCACCGAGTAGCGTACGGGCTGCTAGCTGCGTGTACTCACAGGAATCGAAGCCAAAAGCTGCTAGCTCCTCGAGAGATGGTACTCGGAACTGAGATACGCTCTCTGGTAGGACAACCGAGTGCTGCGTGATCAACTGACTCCACAGAACTTGGAACTCTTCCTTGTTGGCCGGCGACGTGCTCCCGTTGCCGGATCTGGAATGCTTGTACTCCATGCAGCTCATGCAGAGCGACACGACCCCGAGCGCTACGCTAGCCGACAGTGCTGACGAGTGTTGCCAATTCCGGGCGCAAGCAGGCACCACGGAATCTTCAAGCTCATTGCCGTTAACTGCAGCTGACGACTGTGTGGTCCATGGAACTGGAATGGTCAGCGCCCCCGAGATAAGGTCCTGCAGGGCACACGAGTAGAGCGCGTGTGCTGGTTCGATGCCTAAGATTGTCTGGCATGATTGATCGATAGCAGGAGTGACACCCCACGACAGCAGTAAGGACAGCATGAACAGCTCCATCGAGCCCGTCGCATACACTGAAGGCAGCTCATCCTCTCCGTTGTTCAAGACGAGAGAAGAGTAGTAACGTGTCCAGTTCTTCTTGAGCTGCTCGGCACTTCGAAGAACAGCAAACTCGATGAGTTGCACCGCTGCATTACCAATAAATAACGTCGAGTTTTCCACAAGAGAGCAGTCGCCAGTATTCGAGCTGTCCGCAGCTTTTTCAACCGACGCGTTGCCGCCCCCGTAGAGTAGCGCACACGGAACTGTACGCTCCAAAATGCCCGTGTCGATACTCCACACGTACACCATCCGATCTTCACACTCAACGTGCAGTAGTCCACGTTCTAGATGCCACTCGACGTTGCGGATTCTGTCGCCATGCTCCGCCAACTCTAGTACGCACTCCCACTCGACACTGCAGTGGTCTGTTGGTCGACTTAAGGGAGGCGTCGAGTACTGAGGTGCGTAAATGACAACTCTGCGATCGACGCCCACTGTAACAACCAGTCTGTCAGGATATCTAGTCTCCCCATTCTCTCCGTCATCTCCCACGACGCTTTTCTTGATTGGTGAAACGCTAATCTGCTGGATCGCACCACGATGATTGCGAAACTTTTGCAAAATGCTCGCTTCATGCTGGACCAATCCGTTTGATCCAGTCGAACGGTAGAGAATCAGCTCGATCACTCGGAGAACGCCGTCTGTGCCGCCACTAAACACGAAAAACTTGATCGAAGGCTGAGAGGTACTCGGACCGTCGTGACTTAACTCACTACTCGACTCAGAACCGCCCGACGTGCCTATTGCTAACGAGCGGCGAGGACTGCGCTCTCCAACGTTATGTCGATTACCGTTATTCTGTCTCCACGAGCACTCTGGAAAGCGTGACTTGTAGAAAGGGTTTTTCTCCGTTGCAAAGAGATTTTCGTCCATCGAGGATTGACTCGCGTTGCTGACAAAAGAAGGAAGACTCGAGGAAGCTCCAACTCCCCAAAAGCAATGTGCAAGCGCCGTAATTGGTCCGGAATGGCAAGCCAGCCGTGTCGCCGCATTTCCTTCTACATCTTCAGTTCTACTGGGCAAATGCTCGTGGGTCAGCAGCCCAATGTGTAGTACTCCACTCGAGAATCCCTTGGCGACAACAGGAATGTCCAGCAGGTATCGATAGGATAAAAGTTGTTCTCGTTGCTGTTCACTTTCGTCGACTTGGTGTTGTCTAGACTCGCTTCCAACTCCATAAGCTCCTCGTACCGTAACAGGGGCCAATGCAGTGGCCAGTACGCTAACGTTATTTGCCATAACCGCCGCCGCAGTGCTTGTAATGGACCCTCCGCTTCCGGTCGAGCTGGTTAGTCCATCATTTCGTTGTTGTTGGCGCTTACGACGCATTCCAGCTCGTCTAACCACTTCGTACGTTGATGACGACTGAGTGTCCTCCCTTCCGAGGATAAAATGGGTTAGGCAACCTCGATGTGGAGAAGAACGACGCGTTTCATCTCCCTGAGCAGCAACTGCAGCAGCCTCAAATCCATCTGTTAGAGAGTGAAAGCGCACCCGTTCTGTCAGTGGCAGTCTTGGGACAACAATGTTGCCCAGGTTCTGCATCTTGCGCGTTGGCGATGACACTCGCCCAGCTGACATCGTCCAATGTCCAAGCGTTCCACGATGGCACAGGTGCACGATCTCCATCAACGACTTCAAAGAACCAGCCTTCATACATGCTGTGTGTCTTGAATGCTGCCGTCCTCCCGTCGACTTCGTCGGCTTCGTCAGCTGATAATTATCGTCACAGCACTTGCATCGGTCCATCGAGGTGACATACACCGCCTTGTCAATCACTCGCAGCAGCTTCGAGTCGGATCGTGGAACCAGCTGATCTTGGTCTTTCGTGAAGATGAAAAACTTTCCAGTATTTTTTGCAGACGAGTCGGCTGTCAGGAACTGGAAAACGTGTCCCGTGTTGGTCCAGAGAGCGATGTTTCCGTCTTCCAAGAACTCGCCATTCTCCCAGTACACAGCTCCAGCACTACGCCGAGTTAGCCATTTGTTTCCATTGGTTGTAGCTGCCTGCCGTACGAGTTCCGACGGCGCAATGCGGCAACTTCCCACTGCAACATTAGGTCTTGACTTCCCGAACGAGTTCGAGCTGGCCTGGCTGTCACTGCGTCTCTCTAATGGACACAACCATTTGCGCTTCAGTACAGCAAACTTGGTCTTCCAGACGAGAAGTACGCAGGAAGAGTTCGGAGATACATGCACGGATAGCGGGAAGTAGCTGTTCTTGATCGATCCCATGAGTGCCGTCTGCGGATTCATGTTGTCTCCGTCTTTCAGCGAAGTACTTTGGGAGCACGTGATATCCTCCGCCTCGTCCGCCCACGAAATGACCCAACTACTTCGTTGGACCCAACGGAACCCCCACGCCACACTCGCTGACCCGCCATTTTCACTGACACTAAACGGTGTTCCACTTGTAGCACCCCGCGGTTGAGTCCACAGAAAACACTTGACTAGTCCCTCTGCTCCAAGCGAAAGCACCACAGCATCCCACCGATGTTCTGCAGCTCCACTAGGCGACAGAAAGGTAGCAAGTCGTCTTGCATCAGGGGACCCGCCCGCGATCGACTGTCGAGACGGGGACGCGACTCCACTGTCAGTGGCCAATTTCTCTCTCGGCGTTCCGTAACCTGTTTCAATCCCTGATCCGCTGCTTGATCGGAGCAATCGCGGCCTTGGAGGCTTTGGTTGAGGCATCCGCAGCTCTCCAACTGCGATACTGCGTCGGATCTGCTCCTGCGCCGTGTCCATGCAGTACAAGAGCTGCATCCGCCACGTATCCAGCACCATAAGCCTCGATTCTTCGCTCACCACCACTGCAAACCTCCTGTTACACAGCATCTCGAGGCCCAAGAGCGGCGCCAACTCTTTAGCCAGAGACGCGTTCGCTTCTGCGCAGGCTCCATTAGGTAGCTGCCACCGGGCTACTGCTCCGTCCCTTGAGGCTGATATTAACGTGCTCTGTCCCCACTCATCTGTCCCACTCACGATGCCGACAATGGGATGTCCGCAGCCGTCGCTGCCTGGGAACACGAGTAGATTGACTTGTGCTACAGCGTCCACTTCGAACCTCCAGTACAGGACAAGACCGTCCACCGTGCCTGCAAAGACGCACAATTGGGTACGAGTGTCTGCCTCGTTTGTCGCCTCTCTGTCCTCCTCGGCGGCGAATGTGGACGAGTTCTGGCTCGGCTGGGAGATTGGGAGCTGGACGACGTGCAAAGAGGACACTTTCACCTGCGGTGGCTCGCTCCAGAGCACGAGAGGGACAACTACGTCCTTCCCCGTAGCGCGATGCTGCTGGCGGCCATCTCGAGCATCTACGTGTGTCCTCCACGACGCGGTTTTCCGCACCATGCGGGTACTTGTGTGTTATCTGGAAGGACGGATTGCGACGCCCACAGAGAGATTGGGAGAGCGAGTAGGGGCGCAATAGGTAGAGCAGACGTGGTTTTATCAGATGAAGCAGAGTAGATGCACCGAGATACCGTCGGGGCAACACAGATGGAGTCGCGGATTGTGCCTCCGGGCTCCTTGAAGCGACGCTGGGCACGGCTCACTTCGTAAGGATGAAAGTCGTAGCGTAATGACTCAGACAAGTACGAATATTGTTTTTTTGCTTGAGCAAATTCATTTTATTAGTTTTTTGCTTGAGCAAATTTTATTAGTAAAAAAATGTTTTTCAGTGATCATATTCATCGAGACCTTGCAAATTGAAAGCTAGATCCGCCACCTACAAGAGGTTCAAGTCAAAATTGACCGATGGATCGATTCTCTTGACCACAGAAAATGACACTTTGGCCTTCTGTTCTCTTCCTGGGCGTGGGTCATCGGGACTCTCACTTTCGGATTTCCCGTCTTCAGCCCAAGTCTTCTTCCAGTTTTCACTTCAAAAGCCAACAACAATCTTCATCATGACGACTCGACTCGCACTCACTATTACTGCACTCGCCATTTTCAACGGCTATGCTCGAGCTCAAGGGCCTCGTGGACCTGTACGTCGGGGTCCCATGACTCGTCGTAGTGAGCAGTTCGGCGCTGGTAACGGCAATGGCTTTGGAGGTGGAATGGGTGGAATGGGCGGAATGGGTGGAATGGGCGGAGGGGCCAACGGATTTAGCGGTGGTATGGGTGGTATCGGAGGTGGTGCCGGTGGGGCTGGTATCGGTCTCGGTCAGTTCGGTGGAGGTGCAGCAGGCTTCAACCAGGTTGGCAACAACGTTGGCGGTGGCTTTGGACAACTCGGTGGTGGATTCGGAGCCGGCAATCAGCTCGGTTTCGGAGCTGGAGGCAACGGTGCTGCTCTCGGTCGAGCCGGCACGACTACCAACGGGTTCATGGCTGGAGCAGGCGGTGTTGGTGCTCCCGGTGGTGGAATGGTTGGTGCTGGCGGCCCTGGTGCTCCAGGTACTGGAATGACGGGCCCTGGAGCTGGCAACGGTGCAGCTGGCAACGGCGGAGCTGGTAATGGCAGACCTGGCAACGGCGGCCCTGCAACGCCCGCTCCAACGACGCCAAATGGTGGACCAGTGTCTGGTAACGGCCTCGGAGCTCCTCAAGGTGGACCTGGTGCTGGCGATGCTGGTGCTGGTCCTGACGGCAATGGTGCCGGTCCTGTGGGTGGAGCCGGCCCCGTTGGTCCTGGTGCCGGAGGCTTTGGTGGTTTAAGTGCCGGTGGTGCAGGAGGTTTCGCTGGGGCTGGTGGCAATGGACGTGGTCAATTCGGAGGTTTTGGTGCCGGTGGGCAGCCTGGTGGACTCGGCGGACAATTCGGCGGAGGCATGGGCGGAGGCATGGGCGGATTTAACGGGCGTTTCGGTGGCAACGGTGGTGCAGGTGGTCTCGGTGGCTTCGGAGGAATGAGCGGTGGTGCCTTTGGCGCTGGAGGTGCCGGGGGTGCCGGAGGCTTTGGTGCTCAAGGAAGATTCGGCTCGGCTGGACAGCTTGGCGTTATGGATGGCCAAGGCGGTGATCAGTAGTATGCTGGCAACTCGTTTTGTCTACTGTAGTTGTAACGAATGGAAATTAATCGATGTACTACAACAGCAATGCCATGCATGTTTTTCAGTACCGAATTGGCTCTTATTTTCTTGCTAAATGACGAAACATTATTATCATTACGGTACTAAAAGAGATCAGTACTGTAGTCAGTGAATACGTCAGCGATTGAAGTATTGGTCACAATTGTGTCATACATCGCCCATAAATGGATAGTGCCAAAAAGACAATTTGTGTTGATTTAAGTTTGTCTCCACAATAGTTTCGGTGGAACCTGGAATGATCACTTGTTCTTGACGTGTGAGGGTGCGACTAGGAAAATGTACACGTTCTCCGCCGATGTCGTTTTGAGCAGACCGGGGCGGGAACTCGCTCGTTTCTTCAGCACAATTACGTGACGTAGATCGTCGACCTTCACAAAGCAACACAACACTCCCAGTTAGCTACAATGCACAATGTATAATGTGTCGAGACGACGACTTACAATAGTCGGGTTAAGATTGAAGTAGTTGTGCCGGATCGCGTGTACATTGTTGTCCATCCAGGTGGTGTCGATCACATCCATGTCAAGGTAGTGCAGAGGGGCGTCTTCATCGCCCCGTGTCGTACCGTAAGGCGCTGACTCGTCATTGGTAGGGTGACTCCTGCTGCGGTTGTACGCGAACGAAGCCACGCCTGGGTAGTTCCCACGCTGGTTCACCGCTGCGTACGCTAGATCCAAGTCTAGTGGGGCGGACAAGTTCTTGTTCTGCCAGTTGAGAAACTGCGTGTCGGACCGACCCGCCACCTCGTTTTCTTCCGGGTCGCGATGGATCGTGTGTCCGCATCTGCCGAGTGAGTAGTTCAGCGGACCGACGGCGGATTTCATCGTGAGATACTCCGAGTAGAAGAGTGCACCATCCATACTGTCTGCGTACAGCGTGATGTGGCTGCAGAAGTGTCGGGAGCGATCGTAGCCTCCACCGTATTTAACAAAACCGTCGCGGTCGTAATCCGGGTTACAGAACGTCAGAGTCGAGAGTTCCAGCTTCTTTGTGGCACGACCTACATTGGTGTGGCTTCCTGAAGGCTGCAGCAGATGATGACGTTAGCTAGTTGACAGAGGACAAGCAACTGCTAGGGAGAACATCAGAAACGAACCAAGAAGACTTCCTCCAAGAGCCACTTGTTGAGAGCACTGAAGTAGACACGGGCCCCCATCGAGTGTGCGATGATGTTTAGCTTTGTGTACCCCGCATCAATCAGACTCTTCAAGAACAGAATAAAGTCGCCGGCTGTGCGTTCGCTCTCGCTTCCAACTCCTTTGGCTGCAGGAGCAACAGCAACCACAAAAGTCAGCAAATAGCACAGGCCAAACGGGTCTAGCAGCATCTGCTCTCTCACCTTGGAAATACGCGAGAACTCCTCCACTGGGCCAGCTGAACACAAACGGGTGAATGTAGGAGGGGAAGTCTCCAAGCGCAAGAAGCTGTGCCAGACGATTCATGCCATAGTTCAGCGAGCAGTTGTAGCCGTGTAGTAAGACCAGCGCTTCTTTTTCGCAGTCGACATTTGGGAGATCAAGCACTGGAGCAGACTCCTCCCGAAAGAGATTCCTTCTCTTGAAGCGTTCTTTACGCGGTTGACCACGCAGCATCGTTTCTTCATCTTTGTGCGTGAAAACAACGCCATCCGTCGGGGTCCGCAGCGCTGGAAGACACTCAGCCGCGCTCTGAGGAGCCTCATCCACGTACGACGGCGTCAAGTGCGTCACTGTGGGCAGGTATTTGAAGAACCCGCCTGACACCGAGCACTCCACGCTTGCCACGCCCCAGTTCAAACCGTTCTGTGAATGCTTCGGGAAGAAGAAAATATCCGTCGGACTTTTCTCGCCCCGATTGTGGCAGAAGCCAATGCGGATGTTCACAAACGAGTAGCCACTGCCATGCTCAAAGCTGCGGAACGGACCTATCGGAACGCCATCTTCCCACTGGCCTGTAAGGCATTCGCCGTGATAAGCTGTGTCCGTCCACATTCCAAAGCCATGAGGCTGGCCCTGGGCGTTCAATCCTCCGCAATACTTAACCACACTGCGCTTCCTGGTGTAGAATCGAGCTTTCGAACGGTAACTTAACGAGTTGGTCTCGACACCAGGCTTGATGTTCCACCAGTTCACGACATTAAACTTCTGGTGCATCACCAGCCACGGATACGCGTAGTGAGTGAACCAATAGGCCGCCACCGTTATGACTTCGACGCAACTGAGCAGGATGATCATAACACGACGCACTTGCCGGTCCGAGTCCGTCACTTCGTTTTCGTCGATCCAGAATAACACGTACAAGTTGCTAGTGATTGCGTACGTCAACAGCTCGGCGATAATGACCCAGTAAATGACCCACCGCACGATCAATGCCAACTGTACGAGAATACACAGCGCCAGAAAGATCACCACAAAGTAGAAAACGCCATCGGACAAGGAGGCCTGTTCGGTATCTACAGTCGTCAAATGATTCCATTAGTGGAATCGGATATTGTACTGTCAAAATTGTCAATTCAAACCTGAATCGTCGTTAGCTAAAAGCACAGCGAACACCACGATGATGTAGATGACTATAATCCACGTGATGAGTTGCGTCATGAACGAATACTTTTGGTACACGCCTCGATAACGACGTTGAAGTCGCCGTCCCGTCATCACTCCGAACGACCTACCAGAATTGTTGCATTTGCATTTCGTCACGATGACCCGTGTCAGCAGTGGTTACAGTACGGTACGTACTGGTGAAAGTCGAACTGCTCCGGTCCGTCCTGCGCGTCAGCTGCGAGTATCGGAGGGTCCTCCGCGTGTGTGGAGAGCTGCGCTGGACTGTGGTAGCTGCTGGAGAGAGCCACCTCGTTGGCCATGAGGCTGGCGTCCATGGCGGTGGAGGAACGAAGCGGCGTTCGCTCTGTGGCTGATGTCTGGAAATGCGTGGCAGTCCACATTCGCAGGTAACTGTCTGTGTCTGTGTCATCCACACCAAAGGCACACCAGATTCTGGATAATTGGGCTCCCACAAAATTGTCTCAGACACGTTTACCACAAATCTACTTCGAAGTACCAGATTAGACGTCCAACAATCAATGGATTGCTTTGTGTCGAACAACCATTGAAGTACAGTAGCAGCTATACTTTTGTGCTGAACAGTCTAGCGAATCGTAAGCATACTTCAATTACAAAAATATGTGTAAAACGACTAAAAATTCACGCCTTATGGGCGTTGTTTACCTTAGTAATTACCACTCTGTAAGCCTAATTGTGTTCCTGTACCAAATTGAATACTCCTCTCAAATGACAGGCTAGCAACTTTTGAATTCAAATTGTGTTGTCAGCAAGAATCCCCAGCAGATCAGAAGCTGCATCCATGAATTATTATAGTCGTGTAGGCGAGATGCTAGGATGCGGCAAAACATATCGTGTGCACTTCAAGGTCCCTGGCGTGTAAGTCTTAGCTAACGTTATCAGAGAACTCGGCGCTCGTACAGTACCTTCTCCGAATACAGTAAGTATACCCTTCCAAATTTTACCATTTTTAGATTCTAGCAAATTTTGATAGATGGGTTTCAGCAATCGTCAGTACAGTACCGTCATTGTCCATCTCAAATCCGCCTGTACCGGTACAGCCATGGCGACCTTTTCGCCTGCAGCAACGCTGGTGCTGACCAATCGGTCGCTGTTCCGCCTCATCATGAGCTTCATCGACGGCGTCCCGGGGCACATCTTGGCGCTAGTCACCGACTTTCAGCGTGATAATCGCGGCGTCCCGTGGTCTGCGACTGGCGCTCTCCCACGCGCCGCCATTCAGCGTGGAGACATCGAAACGCTGCGTCACTTCCGCAGACTGTCGACCATCAAAACGTTCCAGTCGCGACCCGAATTGGCATTCGACGCGGCTATACGTTGCGCCATTCAGTTTGGCCAGTTGGAGATCGCCCAGTACCTTGCAGACACAGGGATGCTGCTAGGAGACAGCAGTGCAGAGCATTTAACTAGTAGAACAGTAGGTAGTACGTTGATGGGGTGGGCGGTTCGCTACTCGGAAGCGCTAAAGTCCGAGAGAAAGCTGGAGATTGTAGAGTGGGTGGTCAGTATATATTCCAGATCAGCGCTGAGAGACGTCAAGGCAGAAGATTTGAGTCGAGCGGGGGTTCCTGTGTTGAGGTTTCTGAGCGAGCGAAGCCTGGCCACGAGTGGATTTGAAGATCCGAGACTGGTGGATTTGGTGGCAACTATGGGCAAGATGGAGACGCTGAGGTTCTTGTTGGAGAGGGAGGAGGCAGGCAGACAAGGACAGAGATGCACGTCCGATGCGCTGGATGGCGCCGCAGCGAATGGACATTCGGAGATCGTGCAGTATTTGCATGAGCAGAGGACGGAAGGATGCACAGTTGCAGCCATGGATGGCGCAGCTAGGAACGGGTTTATGGGGGTAGTGCAGTTGCTGCATACCCAACGGACCGAGGGGTGCACCGTTGCAGCATTGGATGGAGCTGCACGCAATGGACACCTCGACATGGTCAAGTTCTTGCATAATAATCGGAGCGAAGGCTGTTCGACTGGTGCGATGGATGGTGCTGCTGCAGGAGGATTTCTAGAGATCGTACGGTTCTTACATGACCACCGCAGTGAAGGGTGCACGACGAATGCGATGAATGGAGCAGCTCGAAGTGGACATTTGGACGTGGTCGAGTTCTTACATGGCAATCGAAGCGAAGGCTGCACTACGGATGCGATGGATGGTGCAGCCCTTTTGGGGAGACTGGCTGTTATCAGATTCTTGCATGGAAACCGAAGGGAAGGATGCACCACGAGAGCAGTTGATGGAGCTGCGTGGAGAGGACATGTCGAAGTTGTCAAATATCTTGTAGAGAATCGCTCCGAAGGTTGCACATCGAAGGCTATGGATACAGCGTGTCAAAATGGCTACCTAGAGATCGTGCGCTTCCTTCATGAGAGCGGAAAGGCAACGTGTACGACTAGGGCTATGGACAGTGCTGCCAGCGGCGGATATTTAGAAATTGTGAGATATTTACAAGAGAATCGCGTGGAAGGTTGCACAGAAGACGCCATGACCAACGCCGCCATCAATGGCTTCGCAGAGGCTGTACGCTTTTTGGGAGAGCACAGACACGAAGGTCCACATGAATACGCTCTCGAACGAGCTGCCGCTCAAGGCCACGTTGATTGCGTCGACGCGTTGATTCGCTGCTCGATACGCGGATGTCTTTTCGATGCACGTCGAGCCGCGCTTGAGGCGGGTCATCCTCGTGTAGCAGTCCTCTTGTCAGCCTGGATGAATCCTGCCGTTCGCGCGTGCTCGTCGAGATATTTTCACGTACGTTCAGGACCTCGATGGTGTCAAAGACTACCGCACACTGACAGGTTAGCGGCATTTAAACCGACCGTCAACGAGCATAAGACTGAGAAAGAATTAAGCACACAGAAGCCTGCTGGGTGGTGGTGGTGGTTCCAATGGCTCTAGAGACTACAGAACGAGACTTTTGACAACACTACTGTACATGTGTACCCATTTCGTTAGCTTAAAAGAGACCGAAGCAACGACGCTTCTTTTCCGCAGCTCCATTGTCAGTCTTTTGGACGGCAAGAAAGCGAGCGACATCTTTGTGGCCTGCGTCAATCGCACACTGATGAGCCACGTCGAAATTCCACGAGCCACTTCCAGGAGGCTGCGCAAACTTGCAGAGCGTCTTGACACAACGTAAATGACCAGCACTAGCAGCCATCTCCAACGTTCGTTCGCTTGGACCTTCGAATCGATTTTGGGCCAGGAATTCTACTACTTTGTAGTACCCATTTACCGCCGCGCCGTGCATAGCTCGTGTTGTGCATCCTTCTGGTCTGTTCTCATGCAAGAACATCACCAGCTCCAAGCATCCATGTGTAGCAGCTGTATCCATCACGAGTGGGGAGAAGACTGTGCAGCCATGTTCGTGCAGCCACCGGATGGCTCGAATGTTGCCAAAATCCGCTGCATGGCACAATTCGACTTCCGTGATCTTGTCAATGGCCTCATGTGGCCCTTCTGGAGCACTATGCAGCCACTCCATTATCTCTACATTGTCAAAGTAGCAGGTCACCGCCACCCCAAGCAGTCTCGGCTCATCGGTCATTGTCGGAGACTTGTCCCGAGTGGCATGTAGCCATTTCAGAAGTTGAAGGCTGTTGTACTGAATGGCGCAGCGACGCACCCCATAGAACTGTAGCTGTGGTAGGTTTTGAAGCCTTGGATTCTGTGTAGCTCTCTGCAGCACCTCGAGCATGTGCAGATCTCGTTGACGAATGGCAAATCGAGGCAGCTTTCCACGGAAGGCTCCGAGCAGGGTAAGGCAGTCGAGACTGGCATCGATCTTTCCTACGAGGTAGGGCAGCCCTGTTTGGAAGCTCGTAATGTGTAGCAACAACCCAGTGTCTGTCAGGACAGCCAAAGCAGCGCGTGGATGCGTGGCAGTAGAGGTCATGGCGATTCTAGCACTGGAAAATGACACTACATAGAACCTGTAGCCATTTTCAGTCTTTCAATGTGATGTTGGTCACACACAAAGACGACAACTTCAACTGCTTCTTATAAGTTATCGTTTGATTAAAAAAAAAGTTTTTGTTTATCTAATGGGGGGTTGTCTGTTCCCGTGGGCTTTGAGACCGATTTGTGTCGTTGTCGGAGCCTACGTAGCCTGGAGAAGGGTTAAGTGGTTCGGGTGGTATCACGCTGTTCTCCCTTGTACTACTACCTGCAATGCAGCCACTTGCTCTGCCTCCCGTGCCGTCGGGCTCGATGAACTCAACAAGATATGTATCCATCATGGGGACGTTAGTGAAGTTGATCTTGCGGTGGGGCGTACAGCGGATGTCGATCATGTCCTTGACCACCTCCTGTACCACAAGACTGACAAGGATCTTCTCAGGAACGCCATTCGACTCAAGTTCGTTCGCTGTGAGGGCGTCAGGCCCCCACATGTCGTAACGTAGAGTGGTAGTTCCAATGACACCACCGATGATGTTACCGATATGGATACCGATTCGCATCTGCAACCGTTCACCGGTATTCGGGTCCTGCACCTTGCGAACTTCTTTGTGCATATCTCGAGCCATGGCCAACAGGTCACGGATATGGCTACGTAAGTGCATCTGGTGTTTGTGCTTCAGTGTGCTTCGTCGTAAGAGATGTGACCTCAGCTTGGAGCCTGAGCCTCGTGGACTGCCGTTCTGCCCTTCCACGATCTCGTTCTTCCGTTCCAGCGGCAACACGCGGTTGCTTGACACTCTCATAAACCCTGAAGCGATACCTGCGATACTCGGAGTACTGGCCGACGCCACGTCAGCAATGGACATGTCGGCTGTACTTGCAGAGCTAGTTACCACACCTGGACCCAGACTCATATCCACATACGGCAGACCTGATACGATCACGTAGGCGTCTCCAATCGTCTGCATCTTGAACACTCCGTGCTTCTCAGTCAGCTTATCGAAGGCGCAGAAGAGAGAAGCCAGAATGTTGACCACTTGAGCGGTGGCGGCTTGGGAGGCGATGGATGTAAAGCCCTTGATGTCGGAGAATAAAATACCCACTTGTTGATGCTGATCGCACACCATTTCTCCTTCTTTCAGGCGCATCACCACAGCAGCCGGAAGCATTTGATACAACAAACGATCGGCGTTCATCGTCTCCAGTTGCGTACGAGTCTTGAGCCAGATCTGACGTCGTGTGAAGAACTCGACACTTTGGGACGCGATGATGTTGGCCACCACGGAGAAGTACGTGAGGACGATGGGGTAACTGGTTTTGAACTTGGAGTTGAACTTGGCTGCGTCCTGGTGGTATCTCTGCAGTGACACCAACGTCGTAATGGACACCATGATCAGCGCCATCACGTTAAAGACGACCACGTGACGGTACAGAATGGATCTGCCATTGGACACTACGAACATCGCGAGGACTGTATCGAGACACAAGTTCACATATCGAGGCGACGTGTCGAGATCTGCTTCGTAGTTGAGCCCCCATAGCAGCGCTTGCGTGAGTGTAAACACAAAGAGTCCAACGAGGTAGAATCCGAGCAGAACATTGCGCAGCTTAAACTCCGAGTAAAAGACGAACTCGTCCCTCACTCTCCGTGACACCAGGATGGCTACGATGACAAACGGACTCCGGATGAACAGTAGGATCGAGTACATCGTGGCCGAGATCTCCTTCTGCGGAGCATACGAGCTGACCACCGAGAAGACCTCCACCAAGAGATCGCGCATACAAGTGAAGGAAGCGTACACTGCTAGAGCAAGGAGCGTTGTGCGAGCGCCCTCTACTCGGTTGGACAGCGTACTCTCGAGATACTTGTTCTCCATGTCGTTGTCCTTGAAGCACATGTTCAGTAGTCGAATCTCCGTCAGCATGTGCTGTTCCACGCTTTCGCTCGTGTCGGTTCCTCCCCACGACGCGAGATCGGGAGGCGTGCCCAGTAGCATCCGAATCGGGTCGTATTTCTTCCATCTCTGTCTGGCTGAGTGCAGTATTTTGTTTCGAGTGGCAGCCAGGAAGTCCTGCTCGAAGGCGCGACGTACGTTTATGATCGATGTGGACATCATGGCCGAGTCTCGCTTGCCACTGAACTCCAGTTGACCCAGACACGACAGCTGAGCCACCTCCGTGAGAGGCTCCCCCACGAGATACGTGGTCATGGTTCCTTTGCCTTTCACGTCGATCTGTCGCTCCTCAAAGGTGAAATGACCCACCAGCTTCTTGTACGTGACTTGGGAGATCTGACAGCGCCCCGTCACGCCCGTCGACTGCATACGCGAGGAGGTGTTGACGGTGTCTCCGAACAGCGAGAACTGCTGCTTCTTCATACCCACCAAGCCACTCACCACACGACCGGAATGAACTCCGATCCGCAGCTTTATCCCGTCGCCATTCGACGCCCGACATTTGTCCAGACACGCCAACATGTCCAACGCCATCGACACAGCTCGCAGTGCCGCCTCTCGACCGTGATCTTTGCCCTGCAAGCCAGCGCAAGCCATGTACGTCTTCCCGACCGTCTCCATCTTCCGAACGCCATGTTTCTGACAGATTTGGTCGAAGAGCGAGTACACGCGATCCAGCAGAGACACGACTTCGGTGGGGGTAAAGCGGTTCACGAACGAGGCAAAGTCCGCGATGTCGCAGAATAGAATCGTCACGTCTTGTTCGTCTTCGCTGATCAGCGTGTCTCCCTTCTGCATACGCTGAACCACGTGCTCTGGCAGCATATTCTTGAGGATTTGAGTCGATCGTTTCTGCTCGATGAGTAGCGATCGACTCTGGAGAAAGTCTCGTCTCATGGTGATCTGAAGCGAGTAACACGCATACGCTCCGAAGGTAATGACGAACACCAGATACAACGCGAAAAGCATGAGGTCCGTGAGGTCCACGCTGTTGCTGTAGTTCATGGAGCTCAGTCTGTCCGCCAGCATGTAGAAGGCGAAGTTGTAGATCGAGAGCATCAGCGCGTAGAGGAACTTGACGCGAATCACCACGAACAGACCCACGGGGTACAGCGCAGCCGCGAACTTGCCCGTGTCGGAGATGGTCAGCGTAAGAGCCATGCCGATCATGCAGTACGGGAGCAGGATCGCGATCTGGTAGTGCTGGACGAAGTATTTGGTGCGGGCGAAGCGCATGAATAACACGTCGCAGACGAAGTAGCCCACGCGGATATAAATGTACGAAGACTCGCGTTCCCACAGCACCTCGTAGGCTGCGTACAGAGGAATCATAAACGCCATGACCTTGAGACACAACATCACTCGACTGCGTTCTCGGAAGGCAAACGTGATCTCGTACTCCATCTCAAGACGTTGATGTTCTTCCCCCATGAACTCGAGTGTGAGTGGATGCACTGGAGGCTGAACTCTGAGAGCGCGAGAGCTATGCGCGTCGTCTTCTTGCATTAGTGGGTCGGGATGTCCAATCTCCTGAGCCAGTTCGCGTTGGATGGAGACGAGCTGCTTCGAGAGCTCGTCGTGTTCTGTGGGCAGGTCGAAGTCTCGGAATTGTTGGCTCCACTCGCCTTCTAGTAGAGACGGCGTAAGCTCCCCCTTTATACTGCCACCGACTGCAGTGCTCGCTCCACTGTAACTTCCTTCCTCTGATCGCCCTGACGAGCTGTAGATCAACTTGGCAGCGCGAGAATGGTCAACGGAGCCGTCGGCGTTACGAACTGGTATGGAGGGGAGGTCACCGAGCCCGCTGTCAATCTCGAGGATGATATCGTTGCTGGAAGGCAAGTACATTTTCCTCAAGTACATGACAGCCAAGTCAACACAGAGACAAGTGATCGCCGTGAAGAGCAGCATCGCCCAGTACAGCATCTCGGAGAAGAGAATGTGTGCGAGACCTTGGAAGTCACGGAACACGTCGAAAGACGGGAACATTCGGTACGCTTGGGAGTACGCCCCCACGAACAGAACGTACGCCAGAAACCCACCTACCAGTGAGATATAATGCGCTCGAGTCCAGCGGTACAAGCACTGCATGTGTAGAGAAGCCTTCAGCGTTACTGTGATGATAAGCGCTCCATAAACAGCAGTGCCGTCCGGGAAAAGTCCATTCGTATGGCTGTCTTTCGAGGAGACCCCGCCCATGGTTTTCATGACAAAGTAAAACACCAAAAGAGAATGGAAGAGCGCATTTGCGACCCAGAAACTCAGTCCTTTGATGCTCAGCTCGCTCTTTCTAAGAGAGCTCCGATACACGAACGGGAACCGGAGGACTGCGCTGTCTCGAATGTCTTCATCTGTGATGCCGAGCACGAAAATGGGCAGGACCGTGTACAGCACATTCCAGCCAACCATCAAGTACGATTCGTACAGAGTTTGACCCGAGTATCCGTTGTAGAAAGAATACAAGAACAACGTCATGATGAGAGCCATGTTCTTGTAGAAGGAGAACAAGATAACGCGCGCCACTCGTCGATGATTCCAGCGTCCATGCACGAGCAGAAGTCGCGAAAGGTGGCGGAATGTGGCGATGGCGAAGTCTGCAGCACGCACCGCCTGCATCCCTTCGTGTCCGTAAATACCGATGCCCACATGAGCTTCCTGTATCATACTCACGTCGTTGCCTCCGTCTCCTACAGCGAGAGTAAGTGGTGTGCCTGGTGCAGCCTTCATCAAGCTCACAACTTGAGCCTTCTGCATTGGACTCAGTCGACAGGCCACCACGGTTCTACACTGAGAAGCAAGCTCGAGGAACAATTCGTGCGCCAATTGAACGTTGCCGTTGGGGTCCGTGATTGATGCTCGTGTTGATCCAGGTCTTGAGCTCGAGCGATGCCGCGAGTTTGGGGTCCCTGGGAACGGCAAATTACCCATCGACTTGGCCGACATGGAGCCACTAAGTCGCGTGTCTCGCTCGCTTCGTAGCACGTCGATTGTAGCGCTGTGAGTGTCTCCGTGAGGAGCCACTTGGTTGGCGTTGACGGACGATATTTGCGCTTTGATCTTGCTCGACGTGAGCGCATCAGCCAGTAAGAGTTCCAACGCTTCGCCGTTGATCACTAACGAAATGTCCTGAGACGCCACTCCAGGGACCCACACACCTTCTCGCTTGAGCTTCCGTCGGGCTTTCGCGATCTCATCGAGACAATCTTGCTTCGTCTTCCCCTTGATGATAATGATTTTGCTCTTGGGACCGATGAGGCCGCACATGTGAGCAACCGAGATGGCTGTTTCGTCCTTGTCTCCTGTAAGCATCCAGATGTTGATACCTCCAAGAGACAACTGGGAAATGCACTCCCTCACGCCATCTTGAAGGAGGTCTTCCACTCCAGTGGCGCCTAATAACTTGGTGCTTCTCTCAATTTTCCTTGCCACTTCCACGCATAGTTGCTCTCGACTTGACAACGCTTTCTTGGCGGAATCGAATTCGCACTTCCACTCGGTATATTCCGCCATCGACAGTGTGCGATAGCCAAGTAACAACGTCCGGAGAGCCATTGCAGCAAAGTAGTGCACATGTAGCGCCAGTTTGTTGATATCTTGGTCCTTATTGGCGTTCGCAAACATGACAGTGTCAGCTCCTTTTGAGAACACCAGAATGTCTTGGTCTTCGGATTCAGAATCACTGACCATGCCATCCAGATCTGTATGTTCCAGATCCCCCAAATTGTCCTGAACACGAGCCAGCTTGGAGTCGTGGCGATCGGCTCGATTCAATCGCTTCACCACCACAGACATGCACTTCCGTGTACTGTCAAACTCGTTCAAGGCCAGAAGTTGATACGACTCGGGTATGCCGAACAATCGGATGTGGATGACATCGCCGTCTCGACGTTCGTACACGCAGTCGAACTCCAGTGCAGCATTCAGAAGCGCAACTTCGTCTGGTGAGGAGCCGAAGAACTTCCGGTCACCCTTGACAAGGGAAGGGAAGGAATCCGTTGCCTCTACAGCCGCAAGGTTGCTCGTGAACGAGTTGTATCCGGCACTGTGGCGTCTGCTTTCTGTTCCTATACTGCTTTCTGTCGGTGTCCGGCTTACTGTACTATGAGCGTCAGTGTGATCCGAGGGGCCCTCGAGCGCTACAGACGCCGAATGACACAGCAACAGGCAGCGAAAGAATGGACGAGCCAACTCCACAGCGTGCAGCTCTTTACCGGAGAAACGCGAGGGGTTCTCCACGAACTTCATCATCTGCGAGTACGACCGAACGTCCTTCTCCGTCACAGACACGTGCTTGGACTTGCGTCTGCCATCCGTGCCCCCCTCTCGGCCCGAACTACCCCCTCGAACAGCGGAGGCAGAGCCGAACTTGAGCATCATATCACTGCCCACAGACAGATCTTCGCTGCCAGCTTGAGCTGCTCGACGGTGCTGCATGTTCGACCCGTCAAAGATAATACCGCCGATACTACACACCTTGAAGAGCATTTGGTTCTTGGTCAACGTCCCCGTTTTGTCGCTGAAAATGTACTTGATCTGGCCGAGATCTTCGTTCACATTGGACGTACGTGCCGTCACGCCACGACCAGTGAGGGGGCAGTACATCTTTGGGTCGTTCTCGATACGTCGCGCTTGGTACCATTTGACCACCTCCAAGCTGATGTACAGCGAGATCGGCACCATATTGTTGTACAGGATCAAATACGTGACCCACGCTTCCAAGACGTAGGCTGGGTGGAATGGCGCCACGAAGGGGTATGCCGACGCGTAACCGGGTTTCTTATGCACTTTTACAACAAACAGAGACGCCTGGATGGAGCTGAAGCAACACACACCGAAAAGGACCGAGAAAATGAGGAAGATGCAGCGATTCGCAATCCGGTCCAAGCGACTGAACTTGGACGGAATTGACTTCATGTTCTGCACCAATTTCGTGTCATTCCCACCGCCAACAACGACTCCAACGACCCATTTCGTGTTGCACAGTTTCATACCACGCAAGAGAACATTCTCGATCGTGATGGGGATTTCTTCCGCTTCCGGCGCATTTTCTTCGTCCTCATTCTCGAGTGACCGAACCTCCAAATAGGATCTGGGAGGTTCACCGATTGCCTGAGTTTTCGAGCGAGAGATCCGCACCACTCCGTCGAAACTGTACAGTCTTTTATTCGGCGCCTCGCAGCGTATCTCTCCATGTACAGAGTCTCCAAACTCTTTGGGTGTATACGGGATGATACGATTCCACTTGATACAGTGACGGACTTTGAGGTTGGACTCGCCATCGAGACTGGACGTCTCGCACATGGCTTCACCCGTTCCTTGGCTGGAAAATAGAAGCACTATGTCGGCCGGTACCTGTTCTTGATCGTGGATCTTGATCACATGACCCACACGCACATTTTTCCAATAGATCGATTGGAAATCTCCTAGATGAAGTGTACGCGACACGTTCTCGGGGTCCCTACTCTTGCTTCTACCTGGTTCTACCGTACCGTCGAGCGTCTCGACCTTGCCGTGGTTTACGACCCAGTCTTGTTGATGCCGCGCGCGATCTTCCAGCCCTTCCTTGATCATCGTAGCAGTCAGTACGAGCATCAAAGGTCCAATCGTCGAATATTCGTTCGTAGGGGACAAGTCTGTACACAACTGAAGAAGCGAGATGATGAGGAAATAGAAATTGGCCACGCGACGGAACTGCTCAAAGAGCGACTTTGGGAGAAAGTTAAGGGCTGAGTACTTGGACGAGCGCACAGTGTTGGCCGAGTAGGGGTCAGCGCGATGGAATTTCTGCAAATAGGCGGCGTACTCCATCGTGCGCTTGACGTCGTTGACAAATAGTAGTCGGCTCTTGATGAGCACCTGCGCGTTGTCACTCGCTTCGCTCGGGTTGTCGGCTACTCGGTTCCGGCGAAGCAGCCAGCCGAACAGCCCTGTTTTATTCTTTGGGTTCGTGCTTTGACTCGCGGTGGTAGCGTCTGCAGAGGAGGTAGCGTCGGCCTTTTGGGATACCGTAGCCGCATCGTTTGTCGTTGCCGGAAAGTTGTTATGGCCCGACCGAAAGGCTTGCGGAGGCAGCGAGAACGCCATATTGCTTGCTCTAGGGCCGGGCGGAAGAGCAGATTGGGCGTCACGCTCATGCATAAACCCGAAAACGATCGGAAGCCAGCGACGCCAGACTGCTCCACAAGACCTCGACAGCGATGTCGTCAGTGGTTTCTGCGGATCAGCGCTATTCACAGGGAGGCGCGGTTGAAAGCAAAACTGTCCCCTCCACCAAAGCCAAAGCTTCATGTTGAGTATTTTTACAGACACCGTTGGTATTTGCGAAACGCCATCTAATGCTGCTTGTACGTCCTCTTGAAGGGGGGGGGCACTACACTGAGAGATGCTGATAAGTCTGCGCGTCGATCGCGGTAACGACGCAGCTCGAGTCGTGCATGTACGCACTCGACGATGAAATTCATCGCCAATAGAAGATGAAGATGACGGCATTATTGGCAGCAAGAAACGTGCCGCCCTCGGCAAATCGCTGCAGCTGACGACCAAGTAATCCGCTCAACAGTTGAGTCAAGGTTGACTTCAACCAGCTGAACCATGTCCGATCGGTAAGAACATCGAGCTCTGATTCAGAAAGGAAAGTGAATTACCACTGAGGTGTGCTGCCCCCCCCCCCTCTCCTAAAAAAGGAGTTGCAACCGTGTTTAACCCACGACGAGTAAATCACGCACCCAACTTGACTCGGTCCCGCATCCAAAAGACAATCATTCACACAAGTCGTTAGGCCGTCGCGAAGGCATAAAACAACGAACGTTTACTTCTCGCAGTGGCCCATGCATGCTCATTGGAATTGCTTGGAGTGATCAATATTATGGGTACGTCATGTACACTACACCATAAACTATTGTTCGCAGCTTCCAAACTACAACAAAAGAGACTCATCGCTTCGTGCACTTCATGGCGCTCTTCCCTCGCGGTAACTCGCCGGCACTGCTGGTATTGACGCAGGACGAACTGCTTCGCCACATCGGCGGCTTCATGAGTGGCGTTCCACTCGCTGTGGGTGCATTTGCGGTTCAGGAAGCCGAGCGTGCGTCCAAGGAACGGAAACTACACTTGACTCCGGTCACTGCGCTGTACCCACAGCCTCGCGGCTATTTGCCGCAATGTGCAATCGTTCGAGACGATTTAAAAATGCTAGAGCTATTACTGCGAGTCTCCAGGCAACAGGAGCACCGCCGCAACCCTCGTCTCGAGTTCTACGAGGTTATACGCTGCGCCGTCTTGTTCAACCGACTAAACGCGCTCCAATGGATCGGAACGCACTGCAACCTCATAGGCTACGAGTTCGAAGGCAATTTGCTTAACTATGCTATTCACTATAGCGGGGATGTGGCAGTCATGGACTGGCTGCATCACCATGTGCCTCGGAAGTTCGTGCATATCCGTCCGTGGCAATTGTGCTTCGCTGCGTCGCGAGGGAATCTCACGGCTATTCGATGGTTACATGAGCACGACTATGAAGGGTTCACGCCTGGAGTGATGGATGCAGCTGCTATCGCTGGAAATCTGGCGGTCGTACAGTATCTGCACGACCATCGGACCGAAGGCTGCACATACGAAGCCATGGACATGGCTGCAGCGAATGGCCATTTGGAAGTCGTACAGTTCTTGCATGACCACCGCACGGAAGGGTGTACGACTGTAGCTATGGGGTGTGCTGCAGGCTTCGGACATGACAAAGTGGTCGAGTTCCTGGGGAAACATCGGATGGAAGGACCACACCCACGTGCACTCGAAGACGCAGCCAAGAACGGACACTTGGAGTGTGTGATACTGCTGTGCAGATATTCCACCAGAGGCTGCTTGTTTCAGGCTCGGAAGGGCGCTGCCAAGATGAAACACCACGAGATCGCCGAGTATCTGTCCAGTATCATTGAAGACAACGTCTGGAGCTGCAACCCGCGAAGACACGAAGGCGACGGCCCGAGACGATGTCAGAAGAACCAGTACGCCATGGTATTGCAGCGCAAACCATCTCGTCTGCCTCGATGCCACAGCAAGGCTCGCAAGGTCGAAGGAGGGTTGTTCTCCCGGATCTTCGGCAGTGACAAGGAGCTCACGCGACTTTGCTCCCGAGATGTGAGCGTGGTGCACCGCACGTCCGAGTCGCTCTCGACCCACGAGCTCACGGCGTGAGCGTTTTGTCCAGCTATTAAATAGGTAAGTTATTGAGATGTCGGCGTACTTGTTGGAAAAGGTTTTCCCTTTCAGGTAGATTACATGAACCCACCCAACCCAAAACTGTAAATAAATATAGCCATTATGGCGACTAGCGAGATTTTCATCCCCTGCGAAAATCGATTTGTAATTGACATAACTGGCCAGGACGTGCGATGGACTTCGAGGCGCTCTTCCCGCCGCTAATGCCTTTGGATGAGGCCGCCAACGAAGAATTTAGCTCTGTGGACATCAGCGTGGATGATATACTGCTGCCACCGCTGGAGAAGGCCGTGGACGATGGCATCTACCGCGCGTTGAGGCGCTGGAACGAAGGAGACTCGGCGCTGACTGACAAAGCGCTGCCTTACAGCGAGCGAATAAAGAAATACCAACGCATCGCTGCTTTAGCATTGCAGGGCAATGGACTAAGCAGCATTGGGGGGGAGCATGAGGATGTGGCGACAGAGTCGGAGGAAGAACATCCGCAAGAGGGGGACAGGGCGACGGTAGTAGCTAAGCAGAAAGCGGCCACTGCAGCTGTGAGACAGAAGAGAAAAGAGCGCAAGAAGCTGCAGAAGGAGATGGAGAAGGAAAGAGTGAGGTTTGAAGCCGTATTTAAAGAACTGGACGATATCGATGACTTAAGAGCCGAGAGAATCCCCAGCGAACGTCTGCAGAAGTTCGTAGACACCTTTAAGGTCAAGAAGAGACGACTGGCACAGAAGAGATCGATGGCGGATACGGACACGGCCATGTGCTTTGAGTTCGCTCGGCCGATGCCGGATGTGCACGAGCATGGGGATAACGACGAAGGGCAGCAGGCGAAGGACAAGGTGGGCAAGCAGGCTGCTCCAAAGGACAACGACCCGATTCTGTGGTTCGACGTGCTGCATCCCAGCAAGGATCCAGCGAAGACGCAGTCGTTCCTTGTGCGCCGCTCGCAGAGAATCTCGGAGCTTGTGGATCTCATTGTCTGTGCAAATGACGAGAGATTAAACGAACACGCGAAGGCGTCCAAGCTCGCCTACTTTGGTCAGACATTCTTTGTGGATCGCCGTGTTCGTGGGAGTTTGGACTACTCCGAGCAGATTTTACGCTGGATTCGAGCCAAACCGGAACGCCAGGCGAAGTTTGGTGCATTTACAGACAGCGATCGAGCACGTCGGAGTCTTCACTCGTCCACTTTTGCTGATCTGGAGCTCCACGTTGACGCGCCGGGAGTGTACATTCATCAGGGAGAGTGCGAGCACCTGCTACGTCTTCGAGATGCTCGTCTTCCACATGAACTTGACGCTCCAAAGAGCGCGGATATATTCCCTCTACGTTTACCGAATCCGCTGAACCGTCCTCTGCGCAACTGCCTGATTTGTCAGAACTACAGCGCCAAGTATGTGTGTTATGGGGACCGAATGGCGGTGGTAGACCCCATGTTCTTTTGCAACCGCTGCTACCGGGCCGCGCACTACGACGCTAGCGGCAACCTGCTGTACAACGACTTCTTGAGCTTCCCGTTCGTCCAAGACTAGCCAAGACCTGCCAGTTTTTTCATAATTTAAATGGATGGACCCAGTTACGGGAACTTGTCGTGCGCGCCGTAATCGTTATTAGCTGTCCGTGAGGCCTTGGAGAACTTGGTCAGGGCCAGAACGCCGATACTGCACGACGCGCTCACCACGAACATCATGTCAAAGTACCGATGAAACACGTTGAACTCGATCTCTCCCAGCACTTCGTCGATTCGTTGTCTGTGATTGTCGGTCACAATAGAGCGGAATTAGAGCTACAGTTACAGTTATAGATTCACTCCCACTCGTTGACGTACCGATGCAGCGGACTGAGGTTCATCCGCATGAGGACAAACGACGAGACAAAGTACATCCCCATGAGGTGCGCCAGCCAGAGCACGACACTATTCGACGATACAGTGCTCGAATAGGTGCGGAAGAACTTGAGCAACGTCACGAGGAAGCCTCTTGTCTGTGTGAACACGAGGATCCCCACAAAGCCAAGCGAAGCGACCTCCGACACGAAGCGAATATTCAGCTGTTCCGCAAGTGATGGCCAGATATACAGCAGCTTCTCCACGGCGTCGGTGATGGGATCCTTGTCTCGGCTCCTCCGAAAGACCACGTTAACTGTGCTCATGACCATCTTGTACACGCAGAAGGCAGACATGACATAGCCGAAGAAGTTGAACACGCGGCCCCGTAACGTCCTCGCCCGCAGGGATCTGGCCTGCACGTCTCTCATATCGTTCACCTCCAGGAACAGCTCTCGTCCGAGACTCTCCAGCGTCAAGATCTCTGCTTCAAGCCCCTTGATATACGTCGTGTCGTCCTGTTTCGACGAGAAGAAGCGGAACGCGCGAGAAAAGATGGAACTGGTCTTGTTCCCACCAGCTAAATCTTCTTCGTCTTGGCGTCTTGCAGATGCACGCAGCTCCAGCGTCAGTCGTTTCTTCTTGGCGATCAAAATATCCAGATTATGACGCAGCCTTTTCTCCAGAAACTCGATGTCTTCTTCAGCTACTCGTCGCCAGAAGAACGTCATGTACTCGTACGGGCAGTTAACTGCACCAAAACCGGACAGCAGAGCCATAAACAGCACACCAAGCAGACTGACGCGGCTCACAAAATTGCGAATAGAGAACAGCGCTGCGAATAACAAGACCAAAAGCCACAATAGCATCCTCGTCAGCACTAAAGCCCTCGAGTCTCCTCATCTACTGCCTCAATTTCACTCAATGCACCACCAATCGACGCACCTTCGACTGACTGACGTGGTAGATCTGGCTCAAGCACCCCGCCGACTCTCCAGAAGCCGTAGAGATAGAATAATAGCAGTGTGCAGGCCGTTATGGCGGCTTGCCGTCTCTCGACTCCATATTCCCTTGCCATCGCGTAGAACAGTGAGAGAGGCAGCACGAGCACCACCAGATACGTCATAGCGATCAGATCAACACGCCAGACCCACTGGCGACTGCTCACGTGCATCACATCCGTCACTTCAAACAAAACCATCTCAAAAATGCTCAGTGAGAAGGTCAGCGAGGCAGCGAAGAGAAGCGGTGTGGCGACACTGCGCACGGCGTAGTCGCGGAAGAGCCACCAGGAGAAAAAGAATCGAGCGAATAAGAAGAAGAGCAGCCAGCTGCCTAGCGCCATCGTCGCGTCCGAAGGTGGCAGCGCCCACACCGACAGCAATGACACCTGGGTCATTGTAAGGGTTCACAGTGAGGGTTTTGTGGGTTGGATTACCCCGGGGTTATGGATTATTGTAGGAAAAGGTAAGTTATTAAATCTCCCAACTGAGTATTTTTCGGTGCTGGGTTGTCAAATAATTCAGCCAATGAGAAAAGGAGCAAAACTATGTTTTGCCTATCATAGACCGTTTCAGTAGATTCGCAACAGTTTTCCAATTCTCTTGGAAAATTTATCGGGAA
>NW_003303747.1:1286562-1355464 GCF_000142945.1 Phytophthora infestans T30-4
TCGGTTCGCAAAGATTCCGGTTCCTCCTGCCCCGTAGAGTGACGACCTGGGTCTCACAAAGTCATTTGTTTGCGTTGTGGGCTCTGCTGCGTTACGCCAAACGCGTCCGTCGCAAACTTGCAAATTCAGTGATATTCACGCGGCGGAGCTTGGCTGCTGGACTCGCTCAACAAAGCTTTTGCCTACGTGGGCACCACTACGCGCGACGACCCTCAGAGCGTGGGCAAAGTCCTGGCCGGCTACACGGACCTCTATCTGCCGCGCGTCACACCCTCCATTACCACGTTGAAGGAGCTGCTATCGGGACCTTGAGTATGCACAGGTACTGACGCTGTGTGGTCAGCTTTTCAAGAACGTGAGCGGCTTCACTGACTCCAGCCTCTACGCCGACACTGCCGTCCTAAAAGCCGCACTAGCAGCACTGCTCATTCATCTTGAAGAGGTCACAACATTAGTAGCGCGGGAACAAGCAGCCACGGGGTTCACGTCCCACTACTTGTACCGTTTCCATGAAGACCTGAATGCAACCAATGCCGCCTTGGGGTCGCGGCCGTCGCTGGAAGTCTGCGCTGGCTGGGGACGGCAGCTTCACGCAGCGTGGGAAACCGAGAGCTACGCGCATCTTAGGCAGCGGACTGGGGGAGAGACAACAGTGCTTGCTGCAGCTGTGACTCAAATTTTAACGTCGATGGCGTCAATGCAGCGCACGCAGCAGAAGATCGTGGCGATGCAGGAAGTTCCACCGAGAAGTCCCGCCACCACACTGTCGTGCTGCGCACCGACAGAGTCCAGTGCTCCTCCGCGCACTGATGTCATCGCTGAGGCGCGACCGGCTGAATGGATGATTGTATAACTGGTTTACGCCAGGAGCCAAGGCAAACAGCGACAACAAAGGAAGCAGCAATTCGTCCGTGAAGACCTCAAAGGCCTGCATCAACATCATGATCAATCGAAGGGCGAGGATGTAAAATTTTTCTCCAAACTCGTCGAGACCAAGAGGGGGTCCGCCAATCAGTAGTGAGTAAGTAGAACACCTGTAAGATGCAATGAGAAGAATAAGCAATCAGAAAACAATACCGCACCCGGCTACATCACCGGAAAGGGCCGCTAGAAGACAGCAGGCTCGCTGCGAAAACGCTGGAGATAATGCGACTTGATCACCGGCCAGCGCTCTATGCTCAGCCTTTATCATGCGCAAAGCAAATGGAGGCACCGTCGATCGCTGCACGCCTGATAGTCACCAATGGAAGCAGAAAAACTTGGAGTATTAGAGATAATTGGCTTGCATTCAGTTCAAATTACATATCTAAACATAATATGCAAGATATAGCTCTCTCATCAAGCCACATGCTCGCTGATCGGACTCGGTCATCATAAAAAGCAAATAGGCATTAATCATCAGCGTAATACAGAGTAGAGCCTTAGATACAGAGTACACGTACCGCACGAGGCACGACGTCACCCTTGAAAGCCTTTGTTACGTGACCAAAGAGATAAACGGACAGCATAACGCCCGCCCTGCCGGGTTCGGAGCATCATTCGAGAGAGCTTGGGCGGACACTTGCAGGCTACCTTTCGCGGTGAGGTGGAGCTTGGAGGGGCCGCTAAAACCTGGAGAGCGCGCTGCTGTCGTCCATGCCGATGGCGCGGATTCCGAGGTGAGGGCTGTTTTATTGTGCTAGCAAAATAACCTCATTATTTTTTTTGTTTTTAGCCAAACCTGGTCTTTGGAATTGATAATCACACGTATACCTTCTCCAAGTAATTTGGAACGTTCTTGCTCATTGGCTCATTTGTTTGGGAGCCACGTTTGGGAACTTGTCGATTACTGGTTGTACAGAGTATAGCTCATGATAATTGAAATGTATTATGGAATGTAATTTAATCTTATCAGTCAGTATATTATTGACATATATAAGATTGGGTAAAAAGCGGTAAGGGTTTAAAAAAAGCATCACCCAGCCACCCCACAACATTCCTCTACCCATTCACTTTTTTCGTGTTCCAGAGGCCTGGGCATAGTTTTGTGAGGAAAAGATGGATGTGGAGCGGCAAATATAGAGAGTGCAGCGTTTTCAGATATAAACCTCCTCCTTTCTACACACTCCCGGAGACGCTTCTTAGCGCGGGAAAGAGCCCGGTTAAAAACAATGATTCGTTCTTATCTCAGTAATAGTAAGCAGCCCTTGAATTACTCCAACGTGTTCTTAAGATGTTGTCTCATCAGGTTCGAACATACTTAAATCGTTTGGTTTGTGTGTGTGCCTTAAGGCTGGACGTGGGTACGCTCAGCAAGGAGCACTTCCGGGTTTAGCTTCTCTACGCCAGCATGCACACACATAGACTTTCTCTCTCGTTCACAGCAGACGACCTGAGTAACATGATATATTTCCTGTACCTGATAGAGAAGTCATCCATAAGGAAGGAGAGGTTCTTCTGTAATAGACATCTAGATTGAGACGCAATTTAGAATTTGGTACTGTACCCAGCGTAACTTGGACTTGACGCATTTTTTTTAAATTGTATTAAGCTACAATAGTGCTTCACGTAGGACATTTTAAAGAATAAAATCTTGTACAGTAATCGACGAGCTCCCAAACGTGGCTCCCAAACAAATGAGCCAATGAACAAGAACGTTCCAAATTACTTGGAGAAGGTATACGTGTGATTATCAATTCCAAAGACCAGGTTTGGCTAAAAACAAAAAAAATAATGAGGTTATTTTGCTAGCACAATAAAACAGCCCTCACCTCGGAATCCGCGCCATTGGCATGGACGACAGCAGCGCGCTCTCCAGGTTTTAGCGGCCCCTCCAAGCTCCACCTCACCGCGAAAGGTAGCCTGCAAGTGTCCGCCCAAGCTCTCTCGAATGATGCTCCGAACCCGGCAGGGCGGGCGTTATGCTGTCCGTTTATCTCTTTGGTCACGTAACAAAGGCTTTCAAGGGTGACGTCGTGCCTCGTGCGGTACGTGTACTCTGTATCTAAGGCTCTACTCTGTATTACGCTGATGATTAATGCCTATTTGCTTTTTATGATGACCGAGTCCGATCAGCGAGCATGTGGCTTAATGAGAGAGCTATATCTTGCATATTATGTTTAGATATGTATTATGAACTGAATGCAAGCCAATTATCTCTAATACTCCAAGTTTTTCTGCTTCCATTGGTGACTATCAGGCGTGCAGCGATCGACGGTGCCTCCATTTGCTTTGCGCATGATAAAGGCTGAGCATAGAGCGCTGGCCGGTGATCAAGTCGCATTATCTCCAGCGTTTTCGCAGCGAGCCTGCTGTCTTCTAGCGGCCCTTTCCGGTGATGTAGCCGGGTGCGGTATTGTTTTTGGTGCCTAGCGTTTTGCTAGCGTCTACAGTGTCTGCTTCCACATCTGATGGGCGACGCCGCCTTGGTCCTGCGGAGCTGGAGGAAAGTCTACATCCTGCCCCCTGCGATGATCATGATGTTGATGCAGGCCTTGAGGTCTACACGGACGAATTGCTGCTTCTTTTGTGTCGCTGTTTGCCTTGGCTCCTGCGTAAACCAGTTATACAATCATCCAATCAGCGGGTGCGCCTCAGCGATGACATCAGTGCGCGGAGGAGCACTGGACTCTGTCGGTGCGCAGCACGACAGTGTGGTGGCGGGACTTCTCGGTGGAACTTCCTGCATCGCCACGATCTTCTGCTGCGTGCGCTGCATTGACGCCATCGACGTTAAAATTTGAGTCACAGCTGCAGCAAGCACTGTTGTCTCTCCCCCAGTCCGCTGCCTAAGATGCGCGTAGCTCTCGGTTTCCCACGCTGCGTGAAGCTGCCGTCCCCAGCCAGCGCAGACTTCCAGCGACGGCCGCGACCCCAAGGCGGCATTGGTTGCATTCAGGTCTTCATGGAAACGGTACAAGTAGTGGGACGTGAACCCCGTGGCTGCTTGTTCCCGCGCTACTAATGTTGTGACCTCTTCAAGATGAATGAGCAGTGCTGCTAGTGCGGCTTTTAGGACGGCAGTGTCGGCGTAGAGGCTGGAGTCAGTGAAGCCGCTCACGTTCTTGAAAAGCTGACCACACAGCGTCAGTACCTGTGCATACTCAAGGTCCCGATAGCAGCTCCTTCAACGTGGTAATGGAGGGTGTGACGCGCGGCAGATAGAGGTCCGTGTAGCCGGCCAGGACTTTGCCCACGCTCTGAGGGTCGTCGCGCGTAGTGGTGCCCACGTAGGCAAAAGCTTTGGTGAGCGAGTCCAGCAGCCAAGCTCCGCGCGTGGATATCCACTGAATTGCGAGTTGCGACGACGCGTTTGCGTACGCAGCAGAGCCACGACGCAACGAGTGACTTGTGAGTCCGGGTGTCAGCTCGGGGGCAGGGGAGCGGTAGCCTTGGCGAGTCGGTCGGACACCAGAGTGATGAGATCGTTTATATACTTGGACACGTTAGGCCTTCCGCGAACACGCTTTGCACGAGGCTCTTCCACCTCGTTCTCGTTATCTTCCAACCTCTCCCCGTAAAGAATAGCCTCCGCCTGACTGTAAGTCTTTTCTCCAGGCAGATCCGAAGACGCTGCGTGGAGCACCAGTGAAAACACGCAGCTAGAAGGCTCCGAAGCACCGGTGAATAGCATTCCAAAGGCGTGCAGCATACACTGCTCCCAATGCGTGGCAGCCTTGTAGATATAAATATCTTGAGCCACAGAAATTTTAACCCGAGTGATGTGCAAAAAGAGCCCCCCCCCCCGACGCAGTCATGGACAACTACTTATTCCGAGTAAAGCAGGTATCGATCGCACGACCGAATGTATGATCGGCTACGTCAGAAGATCTGCGAAAGCCGACATCTGCTAAGTGTTAGTACCGAAGCAGCATGCAAACTCTTATAGTCCGATCTAGCGCCCTTGATCGCCGTTTCTTGTACCAAAACGCGCAGGGCATTGAGCGTGCATCCAGGTGCTTCGCCTGATTGCTGATCCACTCGCAAATTCCGCTCCTCGATAGCGGCTCCCAATTTATCACGAATATTCCCAATTCTTTTGCTGTCAGACAGGTGAGCAGGGTACGGCTCACGCAAAAGGTTAGCAGCTTGGGACATGTAGCCCACTGCAGTAGCTTTAGCTAGAAGACTGCCTAGTGCACTTGGTTTAGTTTGCGGAAAAATCGAGAACGCAGTTAGCAATGAGTAGAAATTTTGACTTGGCATCGCTCCAGGAGCAGACAGAGTGTAACGGGGTACGTAGCCCTAAGTGTACCTCTAGTTACATGAAGTGTGACATGTCATACTTCGAGATATTTGGTACAAGGTACCAAGGTCGTCCAAAGCCAACCATTGGCTGATGACATTGCTTTTCTATAGGTGACTTATAGTTTGTATTTAACCCAAGCTTTATCTACCTATAAATATACTAAGTTTACATTCTACCTTAAATTGGTCATTACGCTCCCTTTGGTAAAAGGGGACCTGTGAACTGCCGTTCACTGAGAGTTTGTAAACTCTCGGAAGCTAACTTCCACTTGCGCAAGGTGCTGTGTGACCCCGTCACACTTGATAGCACTCGTAGTCAATCCACGCCACCGCGAGTAAACTACCTGAGCCTCTCCGAAGTTCGTTGCCATGAATAGGAGCGACTTCTCCCATATGAACGACTCACAGCTCGAGTCGGATCGGAAGATGGCAGGCATCTTCGGGATGGAGGCCCTGCAGAGCCTGCTGGTGTCAACGCCGGCCGAGCAGCTCGAGCGCGTCACTGCGTTCGACGCGTACGAGCGGGGCTCATCGCGCATGTGCGGGAGAACCTGCAGGCTCCGCGGCGAAAGCGAATCCGCCTCACCCGAAGCCAATACGGCTGAAGGCTAAGCCGTATGAAGGAAAGGAAGGTGAGAGCCTTCACTTCTGGGTCCGAGAAGTAGAGCTCGCGATGGGCGCGACTCTGATCTCGACCGAGCAACTTCGTGTTGCTTTTACATTTCCCAACCTTAGCGGTCGTGCTAAGAGTTAAGTGTACACACAGGAGGCAACATCCCCTGGATGTTTCACATACTGGGCTCAGCTGTGCGAACAGCTCCGAGCCGCGTTCCTCCCGGCGAACTACGAGTACCACCAGCGCTCACGCTTCCTCTCGTGCAAGCAAGGGAGGCGTGAGCTGCATGAGCACGTCCAAGAAATACGGAAGCTCTCAGCGTCCCTAGTTGAAAACCCACATCAAGATGACAGTGTTCATGGACGGCCTTCGAGTGGGCCCAGAGCGCACTCAGCTGTTCCGGGTGCAGTCAAGAACCCTTAAAGAGGCAATTCAAGTGGCCCATCAGGTAGAATACGGCGCGTACGCCTGCCTCAGCAAGGCCTGGGAGTTCTTTGTCGACTCCCGGTCAAACGAGCCCCAACGGACCAGTTCCCATGGAACTCGGGTCCGCCGAGCAGCGTGACATCCGCTTCTTCGGCTGCGGGAAGATGGGCCACTTCAAGCGTGACTGTCCCGCGGAAAGACTCCGCAGACGGTCTTTCTCCAAGCCCGTCCTCAAGGGTCTCTGGCAGAAGCCAGGATCCCGGGGACAGGGGAACGCCGGAAACCAGTAGGGGCAGGGCGCCCTACTGGGGAAGAACTAAGTCTTCGTGAAGGGTGCGCGGGTGGCGCGTACCACTGGGACTTAGCCCCTGAGAGTCTTCGCACTCTCGAATCGGCGAAGAGCAGCGGCGGGTTGCTCGTAGTACACGGATGTGTACGGGAATACGATCATCCCTTTAGAATCTTGATCGATTCTGGGGCGTCGAAGAATTTGCACGCCGCCAGACAGTTGCTTGTAATAGCAACAAGCTGTCCGATGCTTTGAGAGAAAGCAAGGACAACTAGACGCTGTCAGTGCGACTGGTCGAGGGGAAGGTCGTCACTGTCCCCAACATCCAAGTGGATCTGGCCGTCAAGTTTGAAGACTTTGACAGCCTCGAACAATTCACTGTTCTTGACATGGATCCGTACGATATGATTTTGGGCATGCCCTGGCTTGAGGAGCACGATCCCTGGATCGACTGGCGAGGCAAGGCCATTGGTGCCAGCCGCCCTGCGCAGTCCGACAGAGCATTGGTGAGTCATGTTCCCACCTCTGTCAGGACCCGGGGCGCTCGCAAGGGCTGCCAGGGTACCAAAGCATTCGACAGATGCTTGGGAGTCGTCGACGTATATGACGACTCCGAGGATGTTTTGATGGTGGCAGCGCCCAGAGGAGGCGCTGGCCAAGTGGATAGCTTAGGTCCACAAACGGGTAGCTAAGTTCCGCAGACAGCTGCAGCTGTCACGAACACTGACAATAGCGTGTTCAAGGTGGGTAACAGAGCTCCACACACGGTCGCCCAGACCTTAACTGAAGAGGAAGGCGTCGGACACGCTTCCTGTGTGGGTAACATAGTGCCACACGCGGTCGCCCAGACCTTAAGTGAAGAGGAAGGTGTCGAACACGCCTCCTGTGTGGGCACCACAGTACCACACGAGGCCACGAGTGCCTCGGATGTCGGCGCTCCGACATCCCCAGACGTGGGTTACAAAGCCCCACGTCACGGTCACGGTCACGGTCGCCGTCGACGACGACGCCGCCGCCGCCACAAGTCGGATCTGAACTTCGTTCAGATCGACGTCGCTTCAAGCGACTCGGAGTACAGGGCCCGGGCTCCTCCGACAAGGCCGGTGGAAGAGTGTTATCACATCTTCGATGGCGAGACTGGTCTACCCGTCAAGGCATCTGGTGTCCACTTGGAGCCGTTGCCAGAGGTTGCAGAGATACTGAACCGCGAGGAAATGACGGTCGAGTCTTTCCTGGCCAGCCTCAAGGCTGGAAAGATTGCCAAGATGGTGCTCATGAGACCTGAGACCACTCGGGAGGAGCTGAACTCCTCCTCTGTCTTGAACGAGGACGTCCTGGAAGACCTGAACAAGCAGCGTCAGACGCGCTTGGGTTCCGAGATACTTAAGAGCCCCAAGGTTCCGGTGTATCCGGAGTATCCTTTGGTGACGGAGTATGCGGATGTGGTGAACAAACACCCACCGACCCAACTCCCACCGGATCGAGGAGTACGGCATGCGATTGATCTCGTGCCTGGCACAAAGTACTGTGTCACGAGGCAATGGCCTCTTCCACGCGAACAGTGCGAGGTCATTGATGCCTTCTTCGCTGCGAAAGCGAAGGCAGGCATGGTGTGGGAGTCGAGATCCCCGCACTCGACGCTAACTTTCTGCGTTCGGAAGCCGAACGGAAAGTGGCGTCTAGTTCATGCTTATAACAAGCTGAACAACGCGACGGTGCCGCCCCAAACACCAATCCCACGAAACGACACGGCAGGACATGAACGAGTCATCTCGTTCCAGTCCAGGCCAAAACTGCCGAACGGAACTACCCTGTCCACGACAAGAGCTCCTGGCAATGAAGTATGTCCTTGTGAAGTTTCGACTTTACCTTCTGGGCTCACGGCCCTTCGCGATCTACACAGACCACGCATCCTTGAGGACGGCGACAAATTCGCCTCACCTCTCCCAAAGGATGGCGAGGTGGCTGTCCTTCTTCGCGGAGTACAACTTCCGCGTCGAGTACAAGCCGGGCAAGCTCAACGTGCTTGCGGACGCCCTCTCTCGGCGTCCAGCCAACGAGTTGGCCCACATCACACGGGTAACAACGGATCTATATGATCGGATACGCATGACGTATCGGGAAGATGAGGCTGTCGCACCTATCGTCAAGTTCCTCACGGCAGGAACGAGCGCGAAGCCCGACTGGCTTTCGTCGCGACAGCGCTCCCGGCTCCACCGATATGAGTTGATGGATGGCCTCCTCTATTGCCGGGTGGAACCCACTGAGCCTCCACGGGTGGTCGTGCCCAACGACGAGGATCTAAAGTTCAGTATCCTCGCGGAGGCGCACGACGTGCCCTTCAGCGGCCACGTGGGCCGCGAGAAGACCTTCCTGTCGGTCTATCAGGCGTTCTGGTGGACCGACATGTACAAATGGGTCGCCCGATACGTGAAGACATGTAACACATGTCAGCGGATCAAACCCGCAGGGCACTCTTCGGCTCCACTACAGAGCCTGCCCGTACCGGCTGACTGTTGGAAGTCGATGAGTCTTGACTTCATCTTTGCGCCGACGGACACGGCAACACCGGAATTTTGGTGTTCGTGTGTCGGCTGAGCAAGATGGTACATTTTGCTCCGGTTCCCGTCACTGTTACGGGCGAACAAACCGCAAGGTTGTTCGTCGATGGCGTGTTTCGCTATCACGGCCTCCCGGCGACGATTGTCTCGGACCGAGACCCGCGGTTCACGGCTGCGTTTTGGAAAACGCTGTTTCCTTTACTGGGAACTCGTCTGCAGATGTCCACTGCGGACCATCCACAGACAGACGACCAGACAGAGCGCGTCAATCGAGTGCTCGAGGACACTCTGCGCAGTGTGTGCGCGGCAGCACCACGTACGTGGTCGACGCAGCTTCCAGTTGTTGAGTTTGCGCTCAACAACGCGGGGCACGCGTCCACGAGGCTCACGCCGCTCTACTTGAACGGTTTCCGTCACCCCAGAGTGCCTCTCACTCTTCGAGGAGACACTGACTCCTCTATTCTAAGTGGGGAAGAGGATCGGAAAGCCCTTTCCTCCCAGGTCTCGGATGTGAGACCAGTTTCGCTGCGAAAAAAGGTGGAATCCTTTATGGATACCAAGCTGAGCGTTGTCAGCAGGGCCTGATGCCATGGCATCGACCCAGGATAGACAAAAGGAGTACTCAGACAAACATGGAAGAGGAAACTTAAGTCTATTTAATGTGGGGGACTTAGTGCTACTAGACACGAGGAGCCTACCTCTTGACACTGTCAGCTTTGTCGGCAGCAACAAGCTGAAGCACCGCTTCATCGGACCATTTGCAGTCCTGGTCAGATATGGTGCGTCTACACCATCGACCTGCCTAAGTCAATGACGATGCACTCGACGCTCTATGGTGGACGTCTTAAGCGGTCCTTTGATCCGCAGGGGGTTGCTGACTCGCAGACCCACCTTGGCCCAGCTCCTCGAAGCTAGGACCGACCACAGACGTCGACGAGGGCATCGGAGCAAGCACCCAAGCCTCGGTCTGGACGGCAAAGCTGCGGTCAAGACCGTACGCGGGTGGGGCTCCGTACTAACGGACCCCGGAGCCATACACCGAGTACGCTGAGTACGTCGGGTACGCACCATACGCGTACGTCTGCGAGTGCGTCGAATGTGGCTCCAGACATGGCAACAGAGCCTCGATCCGTCGGATCATGCGGAAGGCCTCGTCCAGATCGGTCGAAGAGGCCCGTCGGTCCACCCGCAGATGCCGTCTCGCGACCTCACACTCCAACAGGTCTAGGTGGCCCGCAAGACGAGCGAGCTCGCCCTGATTCCCGGCCTGGGCGGCAGCATCACTGCCAGTCCCAAGGCCAAGTGCAATCTCAAGCACGAGGACACGTTGATGGAGGCGGTCAGCCTCAGGGCCCTGTGTCAGACCCGCAGGAGAGGCACTCGGACGAGAGTGGCGTCCGGAAGGCGCCGAGTACTCGTACTCGTACGAGGGCACCTCCGCCCCAGCTTGATGGGAATGGAGAAGTCCACTTCCACGTAGAGCGGATCCTCCAGGAGCAACGGCGTCGCGGTAAGCGACAGCTCCTTGTGAAGTGGAGGGGTTATGCCCACTCCAATAACTCGTGGGAGCCGATTGAACGGCTCCTGATTGACTGCCCGAAGGCTGTCGCAATCTGGGAACAGAAGCGGCGGCAGCTTCGTAAGTAGTTCGGGGCTTCTTGCCCGAACGGGGTACAGACGTTGACGACACTCCGTACCCGCGCTCATCGTGAGCGCTAAAAGCTGCGCGATTCAGGATGTCCCTTGGCAGCATGCGCTTGCTGACCATATGGGCAAACCGAGCACGAATACTACGCTGGTCCAGGATGCGGGACAGAAGCTGATCCTCATGGAGTTCCCGTAATTCCGAGGGTGAGTACTTGAGAGACCCCACCCAAGCCCAGAACATGTCCTCACAAGAACCCCAGGTGGGACAGTTCTCGGGCAGAACCCAGGGGTATCCCAAAGAGGATAGAGACCACCCCGGCTCTCGGCCTTCTTACGACACGTAGTGAAGTCCTTAAGAGGGATGCGGTGTGGCGCGAGAAGCACACACCGAGCCGCCTCCAAGCTGTTAACAAACAACTGTTCCTTCTGAGCAAGGGGACGTTCGTAAATGCCCCTAGAAGTGTGGCCGCCAACAAGGCCACGAGGAGCGACGAGAAGCTCCAGGAAAAAGTCAGCCTCTGAGCTCTCCTCGGGAGGCCAATACCCTCGCGAGTTGATGGCAGCTCCCTGGCTGACGGGTGCCACCACCAAGCCCCCACGCACACGCTGGGCAGCTTGGAAGCCCTCCTGCTGCTGGTCGAGGTCATTCGTGATCTCCCGGGGCTCAGAAATAGCACTCTCTTCCTCTTCCTTCTCCTTCTCGTCCTCTTCATCCGAAGAGGCCCCGATTGGAGTACCGAGTCTCCTTCTCCTCGCGAAGTGGAGACTTAGAAGCCGTACGCTTCTTAGAGGGCTTGGCGCCTTCGGCTTTAGCGGCCTTAGCACGCGCAAGACCCTCGGCAAGCGAGAGACGTTTGCGAGGTTTCTCTTCCACATCGCCACCAGCTTTGGAAGTACCCGTATCCTTGACGGTCAGACTTTTAGCGCGCACAGACGTCCTGGGACTGTGAATACCTTGATCACTAGCGAGCGACTGCACGCTGTCGTCCATGTGCTCGCTGGGCACTGGGCTGTGCCTTCCCGCAGAGCCCGCAGGAGCATCGTGCGTGCTCTCGGACTCGGCTTCGTCCTCGCTGCCAGAGTCGAACTCACATTCAGCGAACCGAGGGTTCGGACGATTGTCTGGAGAGGCCGAGGGTGACGGGCTGCGGCGCTTGCTTGTTCGCTTGCCTACAGCCGCGCACCCGATGAGCCGATCGCATCGGAGGCCACCTGAGTAGCCTTCTGAAGTGCCGAGCCTTTGCCGTGAGGCTTAGTGCTCTTGGCTTGCGCCTTTCCGGCAGCAGCCTTGGAGCGTGTCTTCGCACCGCTCTTCACAGTGCCACGAGGCATGACAAACGGTCGAAGTGGAGACCAAGAAGAAGGAGCGCACGGACTGCTGCTCGAGGCTCTAACTGTGAAGTGAGCCTCCGCCGCGATCACGCGGCCAAGTCGACATTTTTTGACTTTGAGAATGAGGCCCTGTTCCGCAAAACCTCTAGAGGTGAACAGCGGATTTGCTTTTCCTCTGAGTTGATACCCGCTGTTTCGGAGAATCCGCTGGAACCGCATGGGGAACACCCAGATTTTAATCTATTTGCCGTGTAACGAAACTCTGCAATATGATATGTAAGATTATAAAAGGAATTAAAGTTTATTAGAAACCGAGATGAGCAAAAGATCTCAGATTCAATCTGAGTCTGAATTGTCCGTCAGCAGGTACTGTTTTAACATATATCGACGGCTTTCGTCGTCCATCCCATATGGTTGCCGCGTTCAGTTGAGTTGCTAGTAGCTTAATGAACCTGAAGTGCTGGTGAACTGGGACTTCGTCCGTGAACATATCCTTAAAGATTTTAATTGCTTCGTCCGCGCAGGTAAGCTGTCGGCTTTTGTTGTGTCGAGTACTGATAGAGGCCGCAATCACCTCCTGCGCATCAGCCATAGCTCTCATCGAATCGCTCATTTTTTCATCCCAGTGGTCTTAAGTCGTTTGGGTGAAGGTCCAACAATTGACACGGTATCTGTACTTTGACGGCGAGATGATCGACTTCTTTCAGCTGTTTCTGACCCTCCACTGTCGTTATCGGTATTGCGATTGAGCCCTGATATGTTCTGAGATCTGTATCGCTGCTCGACATTGCGTGCCTCTCGTTCTGCTGCACTTCTATCGTCAGTCGAATTTTCATCACCGGAGTCGCTGCTTAGTCCACTCAGAGACGACGGTGCCGGACGTGCAAGGCTTATAATATGCTCATCGTAAATAGCGAATGCACCGGTTGCAGCGGTGCGAGACATAATTATGTCCAGTTCGTGGTATATAAAGAGAGGTCTGCTTTTGAATTCTGCTGCTTGAGGGTACACAGCGATTAAGTCGTCCCACACATAATCTGGAGCCGTAGGCATCCCTGTGGTGGGGTCCCACCCAAACCCACTGTTTGCCTTCATTGCAGCGTATGTCCTGTATTTCTTTTTCAACTCTGCAATCTTGCTCTGCAGTTGCTTTCGATCTCGTGTCTGGCCGGTCAAAAGCCCGTCGCTATGCTCGGACTATGCGATTCCAATTCGCTTTCTTGAAGTTTCCCTCGTATGAATCACCAAGCCGCACGACTTCATCGAAAACAGCGTTGATGAAGCGAGCTGTAAGGTCTTGAGTCCAGCCAAACGTCATAGCTCACAAAGCTGATGATGCTGGAGCTGTGTTGGGTTTTGATGAAGCTGACGCTGTGTTGGGTTTCGACAACTGAAACGGGTCCAACAATAAATCGTAGGCCCTCCCAAAAAAAACCTTGGTTGTGATTTTGGATATTTTTAGTTTTAACGCAAATATATTATTGTGGGTGCAATACCTGTTTTTATATTGTATTATTGGCTTATGATTTCGATAATTTCATCCAGAATGCTCATCGGACCATTCCCTGATTGTGATATGGACGCATCTAATGAGGAAGGCAACACATCGGATGACGGAGAAGATAATCAGATTGTTCAACTATATTGGTCGCCATGGCGATGAATGTTCAGACTCAGACGGGTCCACAGGGAAACCGAAAACGTAAGCGACGAAATAGAAGACGCAGGGGATACACATACGGACGCTACGGACGACAGCGATATGAAGAAACTTCGAGATGAAATAGCATCGATGATGCGGCAGAACTACCCTGTGACTCTTGCTGGAAGATACGGTGAGGTCGTAGTGTAGTTAGTTTTACACCACTGAACAATTTACAGTGATGCCCAGCACGTGCACAATGTATAAAAGTATGCAAGGCTATTCAACACAGATCATGTTTACTATTACAGGGCTTTGTCAGTCCACTCGCTAAAATAAAACTCTGTCTGACCGAATTCGGGCGGATAGAGGATAGAAGATTTCAAATTGATTTTCTCGAATCCGCATTCGGAGCACGCAGAGTTTTGAGCGATCCGCTGGATTGTAAAACTCCACTGGAATGGCCCCAATCCGCTGGAATTTGTACCTGCTGAACAGGGCCTGAAAGTTTGTGACGTACACTTCTTTATTCTGATTGGTCGGTAAACCGAACCTAAGTGGGGAGGATGTAACGGGGTACGTAGCCCTAAGTGTACCTCTAGTTACATGAAGTGTGACACGTCACACTTCAGAAGTATGACACGCCATACTTCGAGATATTTTGTACAAGGTACCAAGGTCGTCCAAAGCGAACCATTGGCTGATGACATTGCTTTTCTATAGGTGACTTATAGTTTGTATTTAACCCAAGCTTTATCTACCTATAAATATACTAAGTTTACATTCTACCTTAAATTGGTCATTACGCTCCCTTTTGGTAAAAGGGGACCTGTGAACTGCCGCTCACTGAGAGTTTGTAAGCTCTCGGAAGCTAACTTCCTCTAGCGCAAGGTGCTGTGTGACCCCGTCACACAGAGTCTTAGCGAGCTACCAATAGAGTCCTCATCCATGTTACCAAGAGCTAAGAAATCACGGAAGGTCTTCGTTGCAGCTGCCTCCTGGCTCGCCGTCCCTCTAGTCCTCTCGCCGCTCGTTATATCTATCAAAATGAGAGTAAAAGTAAAATCACTACAGCCATTATTTAAAGCTAAATATTGCGTTGAAATTTTATGGTTAATTAAGAAGAAGTGTGCTCGACACTTGAAATTTGTAAAGTGTTTTATCCGATAAATTTCGCAATGTCTTAAGATAATTGGGAAACTGTTGGGAAATCTACTGAAACGGTCTACTGTATGATATGCAAAAACATAGTTTTGTCTTTTTTCTCATTGGCTGACGAAACAAATTCAGTTGGGAGTAGCTTACCTTATCCTACAGTACAATAATCGCTCTCTTCCGGTATCGTGGTCCGACCATATCCTAGGATTTGATATAGCTTAATTAAGTCTCGTGAGAGACATACCCCTTTAGCTTCTACTTTCAGAATCCACTCTAATAAGAGCTTCTCCAGCGCTGGCGACGTCACGCGTAAGGGTTTCCGCCGCTTGTCATCTCCGTAGGTGACGCACATGATCTTGGCTGCGTTTTTGAGGATGTCAGAGACAGTAGTTTGAGCAGGCGCTCGCCTCAGCCTGTACGTCGCTTTTGCCCACGCAGCCAGCTCTTCTTGCGTCATGTCGGGACAATCTGCTGCCTTCTGGATGAGGCCTCGCTTCTGATGTACCTTCATCCAGCTCCCCATGGGTATAAACTAATGATCTGAAGCCTATGATCACTGTGTTGTTCTTCAAATGGTTGGAGCTGAGCGATTCGCGCAAGAATCCCCGTCAGTCCACCCTCTTTAAAGCGATTGTATCGATAATTTAGGGATATTTTTTTTATACCAGTACCGGAATGGAGCCTGTCGACGACGACAATTTAATTGTACATGTACTTCAAACCGAAGTACATGTACAAGTATTAATACATGTCGAAGCTCGATTTACGGTAAAGATACAGTAAACAGGTGGCCCCCGTGAACAGATTCAATCACAGATGGTATCCGTGTTGATGGGTCCGGTGTTTCATCAGATTACGAAGTTTGCGTACCATTTGTTGTGTCGCGCATCGCATACGTGTATTACAGTAATCGCTCTTCTTTAACTCTAAAACAATGTTGAGGATCGACATGCAGCTCATCAAGCCTCGAAGTAAAGGCTTTATGCATGTACAGTACTGCACCCCGTTTTCGCGGGGGTGGACCATATAGGATCCGCAAATAAATCCGATTTTAGCGGACAATCAATAGTTCTATTGGACTCAGGATCATCACATCCGGAAGTTTATCAAAGGTCCAAGGGCGCGAAAACGGGGTGCAGTACTGTATAGGCTACTTATGGTGCGACAAATCTCTCTCACGAAACGAGTCTAGGTCGTCAGTAGACATATTTTGATACGCCAATAGACATGTATCAGCCGTCAGTAGACACGAAATGACAATAGTGTGCACAAAGAAGCCAAAATGTCCATTAATATGCAGATTACTGGCCCATGGAGGACACGCGTACAAGGAGTGGACTGCCGTGACGCCCATGCGTCACAGCCACGTGCAGCGTACCCCGCCACCCATTTCAGTTTAGCCACATCTCCAGACACTGAACCATCACATCGCAGATTCGATGCTCCCTTCGCAAGCGTGGTCAAGGGTAATACAATGCAGAACTGAGGCTGAATTTGTTAGTTACCGATGGCAAGTCTTCTGCTGCTCGGTAGTGCGCGGTGTGAGGCCACTTGTCTGCTCAATTTGTCCGGGTGATCATGAAATGATCGAGCGACACCTTCATTGCAAGAGTGTAACGTGTGAGAATAGCGTGTCATGTACAAAGTGCCCCGTTCGCTGGAAGGTCCGTCACTGCCCTACAGCATCTATTTGGGTCATTCTTAGCAACGGAAAGCCTCACCTACGCGGCGACACTGAGTGTGCCGTGCCACCACGCCCTAAGGTTACACCCGAAATGAAAGCCTACATCCACCGAATGGACGAAAATGCAGTACCACCTTGGCTAATCTGGAGTAACCTCCTGCGAGCTCCTGACATCCCGAAACCGGTCCTGGGCTACCCATCGTACGCCCAGGTACAACGCAGCGTTAGGTACATACGCTGGCTTCAAGGAAGCAAAAATTCAATACAACGAGTGAAGGAGCTGGTGCATTCTAAGGCTTATGTGGCGGACATTGATCCTGAGACTGCTTTCGTATTTGGAAACGTTGAAGACGAAAACGGTTTCCCGTTTGTGGGAAATGAAGAGGACGAGCAACCGTTGATTTTGGGCATCACTACGATGAAATTGCTGCGAGGCATTCGTGCACTACAACGAGCGGAACCTTTCCTAATTTTTCATCTGGACGCGACTTTTAAACTCAGTGATCTTGGGTACCCTGTCATCACGTGTGGCTTCACTGATAAGCGCCGTGTGTACCACCTAGGTGCCTTATTTATTGCTAGCCAGCGCACGGAAAATGAGTACTTCAAGGCTATTGGAACATTTACGAGGCTTTTTCAGACACACACACAACCCCCACTCAGAATTGATGCTGCTATGGGTGATGCCGAAGCTGCCCAGCTAAACGCACTATCAAAGATTGCTGTATTTAATAGCTGCAAGTACTTGATGTGCTTTTTTCACGTGCTATATAACGTTCGAAAACGCATCCGGTACTTGCCCGATTCGACCCGGGCAGTTGTTTACCGTGGAATTCTAGATATGCACTATACACTTTGTGACGAAGATTTGATTTCTGTCTGGAACCAAGTGATGAGTGACTGGGAGCGTGATTTTCGTTTGCTGGACTTTGTTAACTATTTCTATAACCAATGGATAGCAAGTCGGTTCTGGCGTTGGCAAATCTACCACTCTCCTGGTGGGTTTGCAACGACAAACAACCCGTGTGAGGTCTTTAACGCTAGCATCAAACGCTACACGCAACGGAAAGCGGTGGATACTATACGCTTAATAATAAAGCTGCTCACGATTGTAGAAGACTACTCCATTTGCGCACATACGCCAGCAACGGGTTCGTTACCAGGTCCCCCTCAAGAAGCCAAACGGTTAGCCAAAGTACTTGTTTCAACTCGTCGAATTGCAGTGTTCCGAACCCGTGACGAATCAAAAGTTCGAATTCGATATCTTGGAGACACTGGACGTGATAACGAGGACATTGCAAACATTGCCGCAATTGGTGATTCGCGGGTTGTAGATATAACGCCGGAAGTGGGTTTATTTAGCTCTGCGGAGTGCCTGACGGACGACGAGAAAAAGTCAGCATCAACGTTTTATCGCTCAGCGGTGAAATGGTCAGTCCGACGAGCGCACCATGTTGGTATGCCACCGACGGGATGGTTAGTTAGCACTTCTGCATTTGAGTGCGGGTGTGCGTACTACAAAAAATTTCTATCTTGTGCGCATGTCATATGTGGACGCATGGCCATCGGGCTAAGTGTACCTGGCGTTGGAGGGTTTCATGTGAAACTCAAGGATCGCAGACTTCGCCGTGCCCGCGATGCTAAACGAAAACATGCAGCTCGCTCGTTACTGCAAAGCAGTGATCACGCTATGAAGACTGTGTTTAGCTGCCCCGTTTCGGATGTCAGCAGTGACTCCTCGCTGAGTTTCGATCTTCTGAGTGCATCGGTTCAGACGTTTTTACGTGACTTCACGGATGACGGCGTCAATTTGGACGGGCCAGTTGCTGCAAACACTTATGGGGGAGAAAATAATCGGATGGATGTACACACAGAGACTAGTGCTGCTGTTTTTGCGGATTCGGCAAGTGGATGGACGCAAACTCAGGTGGGTGACGAATTTCTTTCTGCAGACAGCATCCATGAGGCAACGAGTGGCAGCATTCAAGAATCTACTGCCTCATCCAATATTTCAAGGATCGACATATCGTCGCTACTGTCGCCGATACAGCCTCCATATCAACAACAACACACTGTCTTCCAGGAAGAAGAAATATCTTTACGAAGACAGGTGGGGCGACCGCCGCTTGCATCTCCTGCTTTAGATATTCAATATTTGCTACGCTAAAGAGTTACATGAGCTTGTACCTTTCGTTTGATAACCTTTCTTTTAATGAGTAGCACACACAAGCGATTACAATAGCTTAGTACGGGCTTGTGGTATGGCAGAGCTATTAATTTTATTCTCTCATTAGTTTATCATTGGTATATCTAACTTTCCAACACGCAGACCGCTGTATTAATGGCATCGTGATGACCGCGCTCAAATTTTCGCCAGAACCGCTCCAACATTGAACAAGAAACCTGAGCGAATCGCCAGCGCTTGCAGCGTCACGTACAGAAAGAGAAACGAGACGATAATGCGCGCGCAGACGATGCCCCTGAAGGCCAGCTTCGGGAAGTCTACGAACATCATCGGAAGCGCAGCTTCCCATCGTAACATTCTCTCACCTTAGCGTCGACATCACAGCACCAGCTGTGTGGCTCGAAAGGTTTCTAGCTTGCGGCGAGGCGTCGTCGATGCAAGTCGCTTCATGTTGCTGGTGCTGTAGCTCTTCTTCTTCTTCTTTGGTAATTGCATGGCTACGTCGTGGTGCTGGCCAGCACCTTGCTGACATGTTAAGAACCATAGTCTGAATCGAATTATCCATATTGCCAAAGTTTGTTCACTGCATTGGTCGAGCAATCTATACTAGTCAACGCTCGCCAAGGTTACGTGAGTAGATTCAGCAGGTTACGTACATGGCAATAAGAAGAAAGGCTTACCAGGAAGCACATACTTCCCTCTAGATTATCTAATAGCACCTGTTCATGGTCTTCTACGTTTCTGAGTTATTGAGAAACAGCGTTTTGATAATTGTTATGATGTGGCTTAGGTGCAATAGTGTTCCGTGATGATCACGTATCTTGCTGATGTCTACTACATCTGTGGTTATAAAATAGCATGCTACAATTGTCACCAAGTAAGAGCTAGTACTTACCATATTCAAGCTTAGTAAGATCAGGTAGGGTCTTCCAAATTTCGCTTTACTTTCCTTTGCTACTGGTCTCACTTTAGCTCGTGTTCTCAGACTCACCTTAGCTCGTGGTCTCATTTTAGCTCGTGTTATCAGACTCACCTTAGCTCGTGGTCTCATTTTAGCTCGTGTTATCAGACTCACCTTAGCTCGTGGTCTCACTTTAACTCGTGTTCTCAGACTCACCTTAGCTCGTGGTCTCACTTTAGCTCGTGTTCTCATTTTAGCTCGTGGTCTCAGAATCACGTTAGGTTGTTGCCTCAGAATTATTCTGATAAATCTGATACTCATTGTGACTGGTTGGGAGATAGCCCCATTTTAGATTTAACGCAAGGGGATTTTAAGCATGGGGAAACGGGTGAATGTGCAGAGGACGGAAAAGGAGCGAATCGCGCTCCTGAAGCAGTGGAAGGAACGTTCTGAGTGGAGCCTCGAAGAAGCTGCGCGGCAGCTACGAGTTTCGCCCCAGACGCTGCGTGACTGGAAGAAGCGATACTGGGAAAATTTGGATTCTATTACAGGCTCAGATCGCACCCGACGCAAGGGGGCTGGGCCGTCAAGGAAAATGAGACCGTACGAAGGTATAGTACTGAGGTACTTTCACGTTTGCCTTCGAGAAAAAGGTGTTTGCAGATTCTCAGAGTTGTTGGTCTATTGCCGGCAGCTGGAAGAATTCCAGCAAGATATTCCCAACCGTCATTCCCAAGAAACGTGGGTGGAAAGGTTCATCAAGTACTACTCTAGCCGTGTCCATGGCAGCGGTGATAGCGCAGAGATTCAAGGTGAAGACGGCAATTGTTTGGCTGCCGATACTGATGTCTTGGGTGGGGGGGGTACAAGTTCAAGTGGAGGGGGTACATGTTCAAGTGGAGGGGGTACAAGCTCAGGTGGCAGCGACTTCATTTCGGGTGGTGATGGGAATATTGGCGGAAACAATATTGCGGCTGATGATCTAGTTATTGGCGAGGACAATATTATGGGTGATGGTGTAATTATTGGCGAGGATAGTAATTCGTGTGGTGGTGTAAATTGTGGCGGGGGTAATATTTCGGGTAGTGATGTCGCAATAACCGGTGATATTGCAACTCCTGATGGGAGTACAAACTCCACTGCTAGTGGTACACTATCCAATGTTGGAGGTGCAAGTTGGATTGCTGGTGGTACATATCATGATGCAGCATCCGATGGAGGTGGAGTTAGCCCCAGAATTAGCGATGCAAGCGTCGGTGAACATTGTGTGAACGGCGCTGCTTATAGAAATATTTCGGGTGGGGACGGGAATAATTTCGGAGGCAAAACAATTCCTGACTCTGGATGTGACGTTTTAGGTAGTAGTGGTGCTATTGCCAGTGGCGATGACAGCATTTTCAGCAGCCCTGATGGAAATTCAGTATCTAGTAGTGATACTGATGACTCAGAAGAAAGCTTATTTAAGGCTGATTTACCCATCACAAAGACAGATGGAAATGTCCACCAGACCGCGGGACACCGCTTTTTTCGAAAGCGATACTCGAAGACTGCAACAGTGCTTGAATGGAGAAACGATAAAACGTATATTTGTATTTTTCCTGACGACCTCAAAAGTATTTTGCCTGGTGGATGGCTAACAAAGAATGCGGTTGACTACTACATTCATCGCTACATCAAATCTGAACCTGGTTCTGTATTTGTTTGTGGAACTTCAACGTACAAGACAATTGACCTTGCCCGAACATCGACAGTTGCAGTCAAAAGAGCTGCTCGCATGGAACAACTGACCGGTCTGGTAGAATGGGCTAGTTACCCATTTGTACTAGTTCCTATTACCGGAAATGACCACTGGAGTTTTGTCGTTGTGGCTAATGCATTGCAAAATGGCACGGCAGGTTTGTATCATGTCAATTCTATGAAAGATTACCACGACACGGCCTACGCATTTGAAGCCGTGAAATTGGTAATAGCCAAAGAGCGCTTTAAACGGGATGACTACCTCCGAAGATGCGACTAGAGCCACGGTGTTTGTAACACAAAGCCCCAGCAGAGGAATACGGTTGACTGTGGAATCTTCATGCTTTATTACATGGAGGAAGTTGCAAAAAAATGCATAGTGAAGGAGAAAGACATGTTTTCGTCGAAACCCATCTTAATTAAGTCGAAGTTAAAGGCGTGGACAACAAACTGCTTCAATGCAAAAGAGGCGAGAAAATTCCGACAAGAGTACTATCGCAGAATTGAAGAAGCATCTGAAGAATCCTACAAACGCTACAAGTCGTCGTAATACAGCAGTGTTGGTATTATCATGCTTGTCAATAAAGCTTCAGTCTTTTTAATGATACTTCTTATTCTACTTCGAAGTATACGATTGCATTGAGCTTAATGCACACACAATGATGGCTGAACACATTTTTGGAGCGTTTAACCCGCCCTTTCGGGTTTAAAAACATCAATTATCACGTCCTGGAGCTTCATTAAACACGTGGGCAGTGTGAACATCAGTCTTGTGTAGTCTGCCGGTCTGGCTGCTGCAACTCGCCCCGCACTCTTCTTAAGCAGCCTGCAGTGCTCACACAGCCGCTTGGAACGCTCCTGCAGAACGAAAAGATGCTGTGTTTGTGTGTGTGGTCCACACATAACCGGTTGAGTGGGCCATGGCCATCGTGTGTTGCCGGCAGCTCCGACACGTCGCAAGTGACGTTCGCCTGTAGCGCTCCCGCAGCAGGTTTCGCCACAACAGAGAAAGAGGGTGTGTGGTCCACACACAAGACGATAAAGCGGGACACACTGTATGTGGATGTTACACATGTCATGTGCACAGACTATGTATGTACACTGGCGCCCAGTACCTGTGTCTACTGATGGTCACATCGGTGTCTATTGGCGTCCTTTACTCTCACGAAACTAACAGCTGATACGCTGTACCCTTCTCTTGTATGTTCTCACGCAATTCTCACTTTTATCGGAGAAGTTTTCACTTTGATCAATAACGAAGTATTAGAAAGTTTCTAATACTTCTAATAGAAACAGGACGCAAGTTTTGTCTCTGGATTTCTTGTCACAACACAATTAGCGAGCCACAGAACAAGCAGCGCTTCTCTCTCCTCGTCCGCCACCACTTCAGTCAAGGTATGCGTACCTACTTCAAAATAATATTTCTCCTGGCTGTTGTCACCCTGCTCGCCAACAGCAAGGCTACTTCACCCAAACCCCAGGACCTCATCCAACGGAGAAGCGGACGAGTGTTGAGAGCTGATGCAACATACAACCAGGCCACTAATGCCGTCGACGAAGAGAGGGCTTCAATTCCAGAATTGATCAGCAAGCTCGGTAAATCCGTGCCGAAGTGGTTTGGGGACAAGTATCTCGCGACAAGACTGAGGCTTAAAGCGGTACAGATGAATCTTGACAACGTCGTGGAGAAGCTTGTGAAAGAAGGTGTCGATCCTAATCGGGCATACAAAGTGTTAAAACTCAAGAAGGACAGCAACCAGTTTGTTGGTATGCACGAAACCGGCGAATATAAGCTATGGCACAAGCTTGTTACTGCCTATCAGAAAAAGTATCCCAAGTGGGTGAACCTGTACGCTTAACAGAATTGCTAATTCAACACGTCAATGGGATACGCACAGTCATCTCGGTGCTGGACAGCTATGTGCGTAGATTGGAAAATTATAGCTGCTCATCTTGCGGAGTTTTTACTTTCTACGTGTAAGAGGCAGTTTGTTTTGCTGAAGATCCATCTCTTTAAATCCATGAGTCGTTGAGCGCTACCTAGTACGATTGATACAATTGGCGGATACAAATTTTCGAGAACTGTCAATTTCCAAAAACGAATCAGCTCCAAAAGAAGCTTTGCTATGATAGATTCATTGGTAGAGTGATGTAGGAATATTAGCGGCTGAAGGTACTACTTTAACTAAGCATTCAAGAAACAGGATCCACGTCCTTTTAGAGGCAAAGGCTGTAAATGTGCTACTAATACTCCTTCGTTCTCAGTAGATTTCGCTTTCGCCAAGGACTAGCAAGCAATCCCATTTGATAGAATTGTCGTCTAGCTTTTAAGCTGATTTCCTTTGAGACACTCGCACCAACTACCTGGGACTGGCAATTGAACACCGTTCTGCGTCGCCCGTCTTCGTCCCTAGTTGCACGAGTCGGCGTCGACCATCTGCCCGTTACACCCCCGAAAACAGGATGGACCACACTCTTCTCGGTGCAGTATCCTTGGGAATTCGTGGAAGCGTCACTTCGTGCCACGAATTTTGTGGACAGACTGGCAGCTGAAATTTTGTCAGTCCATTAATCTTTCCAAAGAACCGACGTGTGACTGCTTCCACGTCGTGCTGCTGGTGTACTCGAGCTTATGGTGGTTCAAGTGGATAATTAAGAGGTCGTGCCGACTATCGAGCTCTAGGATGCAGTGCTTCGCAGCCTTCGGTCATCGTTTAAGTTCGCGGAAAGTAATGCGCTATCAAATCTGCTGCTTTGTGACCGTGACACGGTCCGGAAATGCACCTCTCTCAACTTCTGTAACGGCATACGTGTTTTTCGTCCAAGGTTTGTGCATCTACATGGTGAGATTCCGCAGATTTTTTTCCCGTCGCAACCTGTCCAAATTGTGGTTAAACAAATTCTGAACAATTTTTGCTCAGATTTTTATGTAAAACTAATGCCGTGCGTTGCCCGGGAAGCTCTTATTGAAAGCATTTGAAGGCATACCTCGCCGGAGGTAGTGCTACATGATGCTATTAGTACTTAATGCCCCCCCCCCCCCGATACGGTCATGGACACACACAGAAGCTTCCAAGCGAAGCCCACTCGGAAGTAGGTTTGTAACCTAGTCGAAATTTATATTTTCTGGTAGTTATCTACAACCGAGCTTACAGGGTGTATGGTGCTACCTTCACTTTAAAAATAAGGAGTCATCTGAACTTGATCTAACAAAAAGCAGGTAAGTAAAATATGGTGTACGTGTTCGCGTAGCCAAATTATACCTGCGCAGGTAAGTAAGGGACATAAATCATCATCCGAGAAGAAAAATCGTGCGTGCAACTCAGAAATTTGAGAAACAGCGGACTTTATTTTAATTTAATCATCCACTTTTCAATATCCTGATATTGATGTTACATCTAATTCAGAAATATTTCTATTGCGAGGAAACGTTTTCTGTCATGCGCCACTGGCAAGGGCATGAGGGATGCTTTTACATGAATTAGAGGTAGCCGTGTCCAGATGCTGCGGCCGCAAAGTAGGCGCAGGAGATGTCGAGGCATACAGAACGGAGTATACGATGTATACATGCGTCAGCCCAAGCAAGTCAACAAGGACGTACCTGTTTACTTAGAAGTAAGGGCGACAGCTTCAAGCGGCCGCCTAACGGTTTATTATTTACTGATCGTAACTGTGCCAATTGATTCTACGCGCGATACTAGCTTTACGGAATTGTTAAGCTTCTGCCCTTGGCTTGAGCCTTACAGATTCTTTGTCTTAGATCTAAAAGTAAGACCAGATTTGCAGGTCCATGCAAAAAGTAGGCTGCTTGTATCGGCACTGCTTCTGGGCTACATTTTGCATTAAATGCCGTCCTTGGTGCAGGTCGTATTTCTGGCGCTTAGGTAGTGCCGTTAGATAGAAGCAGGGACTCGCTAGTTCTAAAGTTGCCGCTAGAATTGATCAATTCAAAAAAACTAAGTGTAAAGCTCCCTTCGTGCAACATGCATGCTTACAATTGGCTAATATTTACTTAGCAAGAAATTTGAATTTATAGCGGTTTTCATTTAGGAAATTATCGCGGTTTTCTTTTTTAAAATAATTAGTATCAAGTATTGCGTCACTTGAAATGTGTAAGCAACCTTTTTGTTTTGAATCCTAATAAAGTACCAGATTTTAATTTATGGAAAATCTTACCTATTCGATCTTAGTGTAATTTTTGGTGTTCTAAAGATCAAGCCAAAATGGTACATTGTACCAACATTGTTTAGCCATCACCTACGAATCTGTGCTCCCGGATTTTTGATATTTCGTAGATAGATGCTCCCGCTCGTCCGACGAGGCCCCAGGTTGCCATCGATCTTCACGCAGAAGTTGTGCTGCACGGTTCGCTACCATCACTACCGTCGAGTGCACGTTGCCGTTGGGGATAAGCGGGATGACGGACGCGTCAGCTACGCGCAGGTTTTGGATACCAAACACACGAAGATGGCTGTCTACAACACCCTCGTCCTCGGTAGTTGCCATGGACGCACTACCGACCCAGTGAGAATTGCGGAATACATTGTCGAACACCCAGTTGTTCAAGTCTGCCGATTCAAGCGAACGAGTGAGAAAAACTAAATACTAATTGAGGACACAGGGCAGGACCTGCACATACCTCTCGAAGACGTGATGTCGGTGCCTGGGGAGATCTCGCGTCCGATTAAGTTCTTTTCACCTGGTCATACAGTAAATTGTTAGCCGTCGGGTAGCTTTGTCAACACCTAGACGGACGTACCAAGCTTTGCGGCAATCTCGCGCACCACTCCGATGGCCCAAGAGATTTTCCAGACGTCACCGTGTGTGAGGTGCTCAGGTTTGGTATCGGGAACTTCCGACACAACACGTGGGATCAAGTGATCATCGATGTCATTGTCGTCAACAGCGTCGTCCTCGTCGTGAATGAGCACGACACGACTACGCGCGAGAGGATGCAGAAGCGCGATCGTCACAACAACTTCAGTCATGTGATCGAGTCCCGCGCTGTTTGACATGTGGGGCTCCGACTTTCGAGGAAACAGAGTAAGCTGGATTTGTGGTAGCGTCGCTCCGGGAGGGATCAGGAATGCTCCAGTACTGAGACCAGCAGAGCCAAACAAACCGAAACTGGATGCGTTGGCGTGTTCGGCGTTCGTGGCGGTGAAGTACGCGTCCAGATCCGCTCTGTACGAGAAGCACAACAGCTCAACTTTTAGATGAAAGGTGAAGTCTGTTTTAGAGATGACAAGCAGTATACTTACTTGAGATCAACGACGCGTGGGGACTTGAGCTCGAATATCATTCCAATCACGGGGTGGTCCTGCAGGTTCATTCCTACACGAGGCAAGTGCTTCTTCAGCGGCAATCCAGCTTTCTTGAGTGTATCTTGGTTGCCAAGTCCAGAGAGCATCAGAATCTTTGGTGTATTAATCGCACCAGCCGTGACGATAACTTCTCCGTGCTCAGCAAGGCGAATCAGCTGTATTGTGCCATTACCGAAGCGTACTTCGACCCCTTCGGTCACGTTGTCCTCGTTGATGCTGATTCTCTGCAGTCAGTCAAAGCGTTAGCAGATGCAATGCACCCCACAATATCCACCCATAATCTACTTACGGTGACTGTCGTGTCCAGCATCAAGCGGAAGTTTCCTCGCGTAGATTCTGCAGTCTTGCTGTCCAGAATGGGTCCTAGAAACGCCTTGGCTGCGCTTTCACGAACACCGTCACGCGTGTTGAAGTGGTAGTACCCGGCGCCGTATCGTCCGCCAGGTGCGTTAAAGTCCGCAGTACGCGGGATTCCCAACTCCGTACACGCTTTCACGAACTCCCTGGACATGTCATGTTCCAGCGACGGAGGACTAATTCGAATGAACCCCTGAGTGCTGTGATAGCTCGAGTTGGGCCCGTCAAAGTCCTCGATCGACAAGTAAATGTCGAGCGCTTTATCCCACGTCCAGTTTTCCATCTGCCATCTCTCCAGATCCGACGGCAGCGCTCGCACTAAAATGTCACGAATAAAATACAAAGTGAACGTTAATACCTGTTGAAAGGAAACAAAAGATAATCATGTCACAGTCGTACCGTAGAGCATGGCGTTGTGGATGCCACATCCTCCCAGAGCCTTGGCCACATTCACGTCTGGATACGCCCAATGGAGCGACGGCGTGTTGGCCACATTGGTCCAGTAGAATGGCACGTCGAACGGCGTCAATTTCTTCGTGTTGAGTGGCGACGGGATCGCGTCCTGCAGTATCACATTGCAGTAAGTTGCCGCCCCCCACCTCTTTTCTAGTGTCCAGTTGCCCCACCTTTCCACCCAGTTGAGTCTGTGATGCGTTGCCAGCTTCGATTAGTAGCACGCGTCGCCATGGATCGTCGCTTAGCAATTTGGCCACTACAGAGCCCGCCGGGCCGCCGCCGATGACGATGGCGTCGTACTGCAGCGACAGATTTATTAATACTGTTGTTTTTATTTAAAGACGGCTAGGATATTTTACCTCTTCGGAAAGAATGAGCGGAGTGATGGACGATCCACCCTTAGGTCGTAACAGACGCAGGACGATGGCGACGCAAGCCGCACCTCCTGCGAACAGCAGCAATAGCGCCAAACCGCTCACCAGGAGGCGTGTACGACGGCCGATGCGCTGCGCACCTGTTCGCAGCAAAGGCGAGTGCTCATCGCTGAAGCTGGTAGTCATTGGCTTCTTTGATCGGATTTAGAAATGCAACGCCAGGTGCGTGCGTGGTCCATCTTCAATTGTTCACTGCGATCCTGTCACACGTCGCAGACGTTTGAATCTTGTGTGCAATCACACGTTTTGTGTGTCAACACTAAATTGCAGCATGTCAATAGGAAAAAATGAAACACACAAATAGAAGCCCCCCAAAATACCGGTATATATTCTTGTTTTCATCGCCAGACCGGTATCCGTGGTACGGCAAAAAGTCACATTGACCAAAGTGCGCCACCAACCGACGTCAAGATTGCATGTCGACAAGGGGGCCAGTATTCAGAAACCATTAACCGATCTGTAGAATGTAAACAGTCGCTTCAAAACTTGAAGGCCAGGCTATCCGGATACATGTGGCAAGACTGTTCCTCTCTTCAGACAAATACTTAAAAAGTCGTCCTCAATACTGTAAAAAAACATTATGTGACAGCAGCCAAAAAGGCATCGTCAATCATATCAGGAGCTCATTTTCCAAGTTGCGCTGTGCGGCAAGACAAACACTCTTCAGCTTTCCTCAATGCGCGAGATTCTATCCATTCACCTGGGCCAGGGCGGTATCCAGACAGGTAACGCCTGCTGGGAGCTCTACTGCCTCGAACACGGCATCCAGCCGGATGGCACCATGCCGAGCGACAAGACGATTGGTGGCGGGGACGACTCGTTCTCCACCTTCTTCTCCGAGACAGGCTCGGGTAAACACGTGCCGCGCGCTGTCTTCGTGGACTTGGAGCCCAGTGTCTGCGATGAAGTCCGCACCGGTACGTACCGCCAGCTGTACCACCCGGAGCAGATCATCTCGGGCAAGGAGGACGCCGCCAACAACTACGCGCGCGGCCACTACACCATCGGAAAGGAGTACGTGGACGTGGTGCTGGACCGCGTCCGTAAATTGGCTGACGCCTGCACGGGCCTTCAGGGCTTTATGGTGTTCAACGCCGTGGGTGGCGGTACCGGTTCCGGTCTTGGTTCGCTCCTTCTCGAGCGCTTGTCGGTCGACTACGGCCGTAAGAGCAAGCTCGGCTTCACTATCTACCCGTCGCCCCTCGTGTCGTCGGCTGTCGTGGAGCCCTACAACTCGGTGCTGTCTACACACGCGCTACTGGAGCACACGGATGTTGCGATCATGCTAGACAATGAGGCCATTTACGACATCTGCCGTCGCTCCCTTGACATTGAGCGCCCGACGTACACGAACCTGAACCGTCTCATTGCTCAGGTCATCTCGTCGCTCACCACGTCGCTCCGTTTCGACGGCTCGTTGAACGTGGATATCACTGAGTTCCAGACGAACCTGGTGCCGTACCCGCGTATCCACTTCATGCTCAGCTCGTACGCCCCCGTTATCTCGGCCGAGAAGGCCTACCACGAGCAGCTGTCGGTGGCCGAGATCACTAACAGCGCCTTCGAGCCCACCTCAATGATGGCTAAGTGCGACCCTCGTCACGGCAAGTACATGGCCACGTGCCTCATGTACCGTGGTGACGTCGTTCCCAAGGACGTGAACGCCGCTGTGGCCACCATCAAGACCAAGCGCACCATCCAGTTCGTGGACTGGTGCCCTACGGGTTTCAAGTGCGGCATCAACTACCAACCTCCGACGGTTGTGCCTGGTGGTGACTTGGCCCGTGTGCAGCGTGCTGTGGCCATGATCTCCAACACCAGCGCCATTGCTGAGGTGTTCTCTCGCATCGACCACAAGTTCGACCTGATGTATGCCAAGCGTGCGTTCGTGCACTGGTTCGTGGGCGAAGGAATGGAGGAAGGCGAATTCTCGGAGGCTCGTGAGGATCTTGCTGCTCTGGAGAAGGACTACGAGGAGGTGTCGGCCGAGACGGCCGAGGGTGACGATGAGGACTTCGATGAGAAGTACGAAGAGTACTAAGCTCAAGCGCAAACTATCAACAATGTCGTCGACACCATCTGTCGGTGCGAAGACGCTTCTTGTCGTACTAGCCATCACGAGGCCAATTACGGAACTAAAGCTGACGATCACTCGCAACGGAGCCGAACGAAGAAATTTTGGAGGATCGGACAGCAGTTTTGTACGTCGTAACTTCACGCGATTTTAAAATCAAAAAGCAGCACCACGAGCTGCTAGTTTTGCCTACACGTCTAGTCGGGCTGAGGTTGGTTTTGGTTCTGGTTTGGGTTGTCGGTGTACTCGGCCCATTTCGCGTTTGCTCTTCCTGAACGGTTCTGTGAACCGGCCAACACTTTGGAGACTGTAGCCATCCTCTTGAACGTTTGCTTCGCCTGAAGTCTGGGCATCCCGTCCGGAAACCTCCCGCTGACACTTCTCCTGCTGTTAGTTAACTTGGCACTCTGCAGCAGCTCATTCGTGACGTCTGCAGCAGCCAATAGAGCGTTGGTGTGACCGGTAGATCGCGTCGGCTTCTCCGCTCGCTCTGCCCCAATAATGCGCTCAACCATCCCGGCAAAGTTCAAACATGCCGTCTGCACAATTTTTAGTAAAAATAAAAATTAGAAATCACGTTAATAGCGGTCACTCAGTCGAACTTACCACACAAAAGTTCATGTTTTCTGAGATCTTGGTCTCGATCACTTCTTCACGTCGTCTCACGTCTACAAGAAGAGTAGCGGCTTCGCTTAACTTTTTCCGCATTGTGTTCACTCGCTCCATCCCCAGTTGATTGAGGAGACTGATGTCCTTGATCGTCTCGTGGAAAACCTTCTGCATGATAAAAAAGTGGTTGATGATCTGTGCCTCAGTTAAGCGCGTGTATGGTTGCGTCGTAGTTGGCTCTTCCTCTCGAGCTGTAGTAGGGGGTGATAAGGCGGCATTCGACATTGCGTGTACTGCGTTGGGGTCTTCGACTGCGATAGTCCCTTTGAAAACCTCATTTTGTCGCTCTGGTGAGTTACCTCGACTGGCAGTAGACTTGTCCATGCCGTTGACGGTCGACCTCTTGCCCTGAAGCACCTGACGTGGACTTAACTTGCCAGGATTGATTCGGGCTTGTGTTCTTTCCTAGGCAGCACAAAAAAGTTAGTTAACGGTATAGCCTCGATAATATGAGCCCTTACTTTCTTCATCCTCTCTTCTTGAGCGTGGAGCTCGTAGCAGATGTAGAACTGGCCACCAACCAGAGTAAGCGGCATAGCAGTGTAACACGAGCTGAAGATCATCCCAACGATGTCGATCAATTTTCCGAGAGAAGTTCGGGGATGCAAATCCCCGTAGCCGACCGTCGTGAAGCTCACGAGCGAGAACCAAGTCGATCGCACCATGTCCGTGATAATGGAGAGTAGAGTGTTCTGGACGAGTATTCTTTTACCGGTCGGCAAACCTTCTGACATCTCGGGTGTTAGAACGTTTTTGTGCCACCACATGCAAGTGGTGCCGACGAAACACTCGGTACCACGCTCCATCTCGAAAAACACAGCTGCAGAGACTACACAACCTAAAAACAAGAAGAATAGCTACAATAAAGAAATAGTTAGTGAAACCCGGTATCTAACGCGTGAATGACGTCGCTCTTACCGGAATTGCCAGTCTCTCTGTGACTAGTTGAGCCGTCCTGATCAGCACTCGAGCCCCTGGAATGTGGGTTCCTAGTTTGAGGATACGTAAGCTTTTAAGGAAGCGAACGGCGGTGAAGAATGACGGCATAGCTGGTACAACCGAGTACGTCGGCCACTCTCCGATCAGTAACTCCACGATCTCAACGTAGAACGGGAGAAGAACGAGAATGTTCGAAATAAACCTCAGATCTCCCCAGAGATGTCGACGTACAGGATGCGAGTACACCTGCAGTATAATCTCCAGCGTAAACAACAACCCGAACAGGAACTCAAAGTAGATCCAGAGCGGTTCCATGTCGAATAGAAATTGCACCGGAGGGTTACACAGACGATTCCTGCACACATGCTCGATACCAGAGCTCGAAGGGAAGACGTCACTGCACGAAAGGGGGAACGTATCCGACGCAAAGTTTACACCCGACCCATAGCACGTCTCATCGGGGTCACCAATGGAGCAGTCGAGGTCGAGGTGCTGCTCTGTAACTTGGACAGCAATCCCAGACCCTGACGACGGGACTTCTCTGAAGACGTAGCAACCGGGTTGATCGTATCTCGCACAGTAATCGTGGACATTTCGAAGACAGAGAAACGTCTGAAGTCCTGTTTTCTGCAGCTCTGGTGTTGTTTGTAAGTAGAACATGGCAATACTGAGCACCACCGAAAGCATTCGCATTTTATTGACGATCCGCGCCTGCCAGATATCTTGGCGGTACTCGAATATGTTCCAGATCTGAGCTCGTAGATTGTTCATATCGGCGTGGCTGTCGTGATGCGTAATCGCTTTCATGGCCTTTGAGCCTATCGCTGCGATTTTCCCTTTCGCCACACTCATCCTAGTTGTGCTGCGCTTGCCACGCGTGTCCTTGCGAGACCCTTTACCACTCGACATGAAGCCATTCAAGTCGTTTTCTTGGTCTTTCGACGCTAGAGACGCTTGGACTAGTTCGTGGGCTTCTGCACACACTCGTGAGTGCAGTTTGATTATTGCCATGACGCCATCTAAAGCTTGCGATGCTTCATCGCTACGTCTTTTTGTGGACTGAATCACAGCTTCCAGTGTCATCGGAGGGTTAGACCCGTTATCAGGGGGAGTAATTATGCTTTGAAGAGTAAAACTGGCATCTAGTATCCCTTGCGATAGCTTGTAGAACCGATCGCACGTAACAGAACTCGCGTATTTGATGACGTGGGCGTCAATCTTCTGTAGTGTATCGTCCGGTTCGTTGTTTGTTCCAGCAATCGCGTTAACAATTTGCCGTCGTGGAGTTTGAATGGACAGCGCCGAAGAAGATCTCCTGCGTCGAGGTGTAATCGGTGCACTCTGGCCCTGCTTCAGGCTCTTCGCGTACTCGTCGTAATCCGTCCAGGCCAATTCATATTTGATACCAACAATAGCCAGAGGCATGGAGAAGTAAATTGTGCCGAAAATCATCACCATACAGACTAGTAACAGGGAGCCGGCATTGTGCATCGATGGCACTTGGCTGCCGTAGCCCACGGTGGCAACCCTATCATGCAAACAAACGAATCTAAAATAGTTAGTACTTCGAAATATCAGTAAACTTTAAAAGGAATTGGAATTTGTACCGTACGTGAGCATGACGAAGTATCCGGTATTGAAGATGTCGGTGAAGGTGCAAGTTTGCAAGTCGTAGCATGGCTCAGCGTAGAAAATTGCAGTCGCGAACACCATCACTACCGTGATTAAAAAAAAAAGCTGACAATACACGCGAGACGATAAAGAATAACTCGGTTAGCTTCACTTTGCCAGCCTTGCAGAAGAATTACTTACCGTAATTGTTAGCGGGGGAATGGCGTCTGATACTGCACGGAAGAGAACTTTCGTTCCAACGAAAGCGTACGCTGCGATGATCAGTCGAACCGCGCGTAGGATACGTAAGTTGTAAATGATTACCTCCGCTTGGCGAGTGTCAGCTCCCACCACTAGCGCCGCCAGCTTTGGTAGAGATGCTACTGCGGCCAGGAGACGTATCCAAGTGATTATTGACTTCCAGAACTGATCTTGTTTTGACGCAGTGGACCAACGTACGAGAAACTCGACGATATAAAGCAGCGAAAACAATGTCTCGATGGCATCGTAGGAGCTCTCACTTAGCATATAAGAGAAATCAGGGTCAGAGCTTCCGAATCGCGGCCCGTCTAGTGTTTCGCTTGCCATGACTCCGACATTGAGGAAAAGAACCAACATCAAGATTTGATGCAGTCGCCAGCCGATATGGGATTCCTCAGGGTTCGTGAGATAGAAATCGATACGTGCTCTCCACTCCATCGCCCGGATTGACCTCGGAGAACGCAGTAACGGGAGGTCTCGGGTGAGCAGCTTGGCCATTAAAGCGGAGAAGACGGAGAATTTCCTCTTGTGAGATTTCTTTTGGGATTTATCCGCGAGATAGGATTTAGTTACTAGAGTTTCTGTTGGCAGATGTGTTGGAGCGACGTTGGAAAGCGTCGGTGGCAGTACAGGAATGGTCTCAACGTGAGTCTTTTTTACGGTCTGCAAAGAAGATTCATCGGTTTGCTGGTTATTGAATTGCTCCACTTCGTTCTCACGACTTCGACCGTTTGTCCGTTCATCGGTCACGTCCTTAAGCTCCATCATTCTTCATACGAGGTGGCACTGAGCTGCTAAGCTGTCTCCAATCGGCAAAGCCAGCAAGCCCAGACCTCTTCGTCCTCGTTCTCGGCACCTGTTGCAGTGACAAGAGGCATCACGAAACGACCACATTTGGCCATAAGAATAGCGCTTATCGTTTACTTCGAAAGAGCATAATTAGCATACACACACCCGGCTCAACGCATCAATTTTGGTAAACGTCAAGAGGTAACGAACGTGTAAATTGTATCAAAACCAGAGATCCAACTTTGCATTGAATTGGCTGTCCTATTCAGCCAACTTTAGGTCAATGATGTCGATCTCGTCGGTGCTTGCGCTTGCTGGTACCGACATCGACCCACCAGTTCGCGTTGTGGGGATCGTGTTTGTTGTGGTATTTTGCTTCAAAGTCCCGAGATTCGTCTTCATCTGCGTGTCGACGACGTCGCTTCTCCTTGTCCAATCCACGCTTCGGCTTCTTGTCGTTCTTCAAATACCACATCTGCCACGACGAGTACCAGTGCAGCCACGTCCAGTAGTCTCCCCATTGCTCTTCTGTCACCAGGTGCTCTAGACCAGGAGGTGCAATTGGATGATGACCATCAAGACCAAGTCGAGCGATACACTCCTTCTCCATTCCAGGAGGCCACACTATCCCCGCTGGGAGTTTATATGCGACCTTGCTGGAGCTGGTTCTGTTTTTCACTTTGTCATTTCTGTCGATCCGGATTTCTGACTTGCTTCGTCTTGGAGGGGAGTCCAGTTCTGGTTGGAGGTCACGACTTCGATGCGTTGATTCGCGAGTTGAGTGTCTTGAAGCTCGAGATGGGTGATGGTGACTTTTAGTTGTGCGTCTGGAACGAGAGTGGTGAGACGAGGAAGAACGATGAGCCGTATCGGAGCTCTGTTTATCTTGTTCATCAGAATCACTTTGGTCGGTGGTGCTGCTATTGTCACTGGAGACGTATCGCTGCTTACTGTGAAAGTGGCTGCGTCGAGATGATTTGGATCGAGACGAGATTCGTTTATTGGCGCTCGGAGGACGGGCTTCCCAGCTGTCATTAAGAATCCGTGACTGTTGTCGATCAGAAGAATGGCGTCGAGATTCATAATAGCGTTTATGTGGCGTGTCGGGGCCATCAGAGAGGTCTTCGTCGCTGGACAGTTCACTGTCAGGAAGTTCTTGTTGCTTGTTGGGGCTTGGACGAGACGTACGAAGCTTCTCAGGCTTGGTCGCTAGCGAATGCTGGAGGATCTGTTCACGAGATGATGAACGAGTGGATGGTTTATGTCGTCTTGGACGAACCTGTTGCGAGCTTTTGATGCTGGAGCGCTCGGTATTTCTATCTACAACGATGGACTCACTGTCACTGGTCAATTCTCGCTCCTCAATCTTGTCATCGCCCGTATCTTCGCTTGCATCGCTAAAAGACTGCGTGTCGAGCTCGATAACGTTTCGAGCCGACGATGCACTGACACCCCGTCCTTTTGTACTCGACTTCTGCTCACCAACTCCGCCGCTTGTGCGAGACAATCGCTGCGGGGCTTCATGGCTGTCTCGTTTCGTTCGTGAGGTCTGCTCGACATGTTTGCTGGTATTGACCCCCTCATTGCCACGACTGCTTCGTTCATTAAGAGCAGCCTTGTCTTGTCGACTGCTAGCTTGAGGTTGGTGGACACCTCTACTTCGACCGGTTTTCACGTCCTTAAATTCATCTTCTCGCTGCGTAGCCTGCTCCCGGGGCCCCTTATCGTGTGAGCGACGACCATCCTGATTATCAGGCTTCAGGTTCTCATTCTCATCGTTGCTCGTTGGACTACGAAGCTCTACACGTTCCCTCGCTTTACCACCTTCATCGACACCTTCATCACTTGGAGTATAATTTCCAACCTGAACACCTTCTTTAGCGCTACCGTCGCGCTTTCTTTCAGATTGTGAGTGGTGGTTATCCTGACTGTCACCCATGGATCTCTTATCCTTACTCGTTCGAGGAGGTTGTTCATTTGCGTTCGTCCGACTGTCATCTTCGTCAGATCCCCATTCATCACTGCAAGTAGGACCTATAATCTGAGAATTCGTTTTAGCATCGTGAGCATTATCAATGCGCTTTTTGCCTTGCTCGTGGTGACGTCCTGCAGCAGTTGACCGAAGATTATCCTGTCGTTCTAAAGCCCCTTCCTGATTCATTGCAGGTGATCCATATGCCGCTGCACGTTCATCTACATGACCTTTATTGACATCCTCCTCGCCACTCTGAATATGCACTCCTTGCTCATTCTCCTGCTGTCGTCGCAGGTTGCTGGGGCGATTATCAAGATGAGAAGGCTTTCCATCCAGTGTGCCCTTCGTATGGCTCTCCCGAGTCGAGCCGTGGGTATCGATGTTTTGCTCTCCTGATTGCCCACGCGAGGGTGAGCGGTGGTGTTCTTGACGTTCACTTATCGAATTATTCTGTGCACTCATTGCGTTCTGAGTCGTTGCACTACTACCGGTGGAGTTGCCTCCTGTCTTTTTGTCACCATCAGTCAAATGCTCTTTTCCGGTACTCTGCTGCTGTGGTTCACCGAGCCGAAGATGCGCTTCCAGAGGGTTCGGTTCTAGTGGCTCAGTACCTTTATCCTCTTCGTCATCATCAGCAAAACCTGCTACTGGAGTTGTTTGTCGATTCGATGCATTCTCGTGTGATCTACTGGTTTCCATCTGTCGTGGACGTCCCTCATACCTCGCAGGTGGAGCCGTGAAAGAACCATCAGTCACGTTTTGCTGAGCAGGTTTGGTATGCTCGCCTTGTTCGTCGGTCAAGCGCCCGCCCTCGCTGTAACTTCCATTGTCAACTGTGGAAGCTGCACCCGCAAACCTCACGCTGCTTTGTATGCGGGGTACATTGACACCCTTAGCTGGAGGTGCGTTGCCTTGTAGTTCCGCAGTGTCACCACCTTCACGTTCCGTGTGTCTCGCGGCATTTCGTGCCGCGACTGGCTGCTTAGTTTCGTCCTCCATCTCGGAATACTGCAGACTTTTACCTGCGGGCTTCCTCTCTCCGTCACCAGACCCATCGTCGAGTGCACCAGTGAACGTAAACTCGATCTGCTTACCTTGAATTTTTACCTGCATGTCTCCTACAGCATGTGATAATTGGAGAAGCTTCTGTTGAAACTCCGATTTTTGCGTAGCATTGTCATTGCTGTCCGACGGCGTTTGCTGGGCATCGATTGACCTTGGAACGGTGTCAGATAAGCCACGAGATGGAGCGTTCCCCCCTTTAACCTCTGCATATTCGTTGTCGCTCGGTTGGCTCCGACTTTCTTTCGTCTTGTCCTTAGCAGCCCCTTCACGTTTTGCTGCGTGTCTACTCATTGGTGATACACGTGCATTACGCGCGTTGAAAGAGGCATCTGCATCAAGTCCTCCTCCTTCCAACCCAGAACTCCCTGAGCTCGTCTCGAACGTCATGTCGGCCTCTCCACTCTCAACAGGTGCAGATCCGCGTATCTCGTTTGCCCCACTTAGACCTTTTCCACTCGCTGACGATGTCCGCGCGGTTCCCTTTTCAAAGAGTTCAGGCGCCGAAGACGCTCGATCGATGTCTGGAGGCATTCTCCAATCTGCAACACGCGTAGGAAATGCCGCCACATTCGCTTCAGCTGAGAGCGAGGGCACTGCCGCTGGGTTTGTCCTGGACAGATTCAACCTACGCAACGCTGCTGCTTTAGCTGAATTAATACCAGTTCCGATGTCATCTCTATTTCCAAGAGCAGCCATACTGCTACCAACACCAAGTTTACTGACGGTAGACATGCGAGCTTTGGACTTCGGTAGAACTTTTGAGGTATCAACCTCATCGTCTGAGTCCAGTCCTGCTGCATTCTGTTGGCGCAAGGTCTTCATCATTCGCTTAGTCGTAGTACCCGAAGACCTCGCCGACTGACCCTTTACCGTCTTTGTCGACAACAGATCATCGGTATCAGACCGGCCTCCTTCACGCTCGATACTCCCGAGCAGCTCATCCACTTCCTGCAATGGTGACTTATGTCGTTTACCTTTCTTCACACGTTTATCAACTTCGTCTAATTCGTTCAGCAATTTCTCTCTAGACGAGCGTAGTTTTTCAGCCTCACGTCGGTATCGACGCGCCATCATCTCAATCGCAGCATCGGACGATGTTCCGGCTCGCAGGAACGCAGAGGATTGGGCGGAAGTGCGATAATTTCTATCAAATGAAGTAAACAGAGGTGGTGGAATACCTCGACGTGGTGCCAGTCGTGCTTCTTGACGAGCACGAAGTTCAGCGCGAGTTTCTTGCATGAAGTTCGTGCTGAGATTGGCATTGGCCGATGCGTACAAACGCTGCCAGGCAAAGTACAGCGGAATTTCGTCCTCAGACGACAAGTCCCGACGATGCAAATACGCTCTCGCGTCTCGCATCGCAGCCTCGTAGGACGGCAACGTCCCCTCCATCTTGGGAATAGCGAGAGAGAACCAAATGTGGGGTGAAGCGTGGTTGTCAACGCTGCATTCTCTTCATTTAGACAGATCGCAGCCATTATCCCAGGCTCCAAATCAAGAGCTGTTCATGCCTTTCATTCGGACCCCAGCACGTTCTCGCTTATAATTGGGCTACTTTGCGTCGCATGGCTCAAGATAGCTTCAACTTGGAGTTGCCTTTGACATTTATTCTTGTTAATCGAATTATTTGGAATGAAATTGACGTTTTCAGGATCCTGAAAGGACTCGTCACAAATGGAAATCGAGACGTCCGGTAGCTTCGACGCCGGCTCCGACTACGACGACACCGATGCTCTTGAGTACATCCACGGCTCGGATGACGAGGAATGTGGGCTGGCTGACGCGTTCAAGCAGTTTGAGGCGCAGGTGGCCGCTCGTTCTCCCAGAATTCTCGCGGTTAGAAGGCTGTATCAGATTTTTCTAACAGATTTCACTGATTCCAGGCAGAAAAGCGCACACACGAGCTGTTAAAGGCTACAGATGAACAAGTGAGTGTTGAGTGAAATCTGTCGATGTAGTGTCTTGGTAAACGAGAAGCTTGGTGCGCAGCTTTTCCATGTGCCGCCGACACCTGCAACTGAAGATAAAGGAATAGACGTAGACCAAGACAGCATTCCTGCGTACGTGTACATGAGCGACCAGTTCAGACTCAAGAAGCCTCCTCAGTTCCAGCACTGGCAGAAGAATTTCCAGTATTTGCAGGTCACGGGGTCCAGGATGCTGGAAGGAGAGTCGATGGAGTATCTTCAGCTGATACCAATGGAAACAAAGGGTATTGACAGTGTAAGCACTGACGATAGTGAGGTAAAGCTGCAAGTGGAAGGGGCTGCTTGCTTAGAAGAGTCGACGGCTGCGTCTCGAGGGACCTATGAAGAGATAATTATGTGGTAAGTACAGTACATGTCTGCATATAAAAATATCTAACGCAGCGCGCTGCTTAGTGACGGTGTGATGGAAGAAACACTAGAACATGACGAGAATGCGGACGATGGGGAGTCCGGGAGCGGGAGATTCTCTCCACATAATTCTCATGTTGAGGAAGTGCTGGACTCGCTGACGATGGAGTGCTTTTCGTCAACGGTAGTTCCACAGGTAGGGGCATTTTATTGCTCGCTAAAAGGTGCTCCAGTGTCAGACTTGACCGTGTTGCTGTTGCTAGTTAACTTCACTTTATAAGACCATGCTGGAGAAGCAACAACAAACTGTCCGAGCTGCTCGAGAAGAGAGAGAAGCTGCTGCAAATCGAACGTTCGAAGAGAACATAGCATTTGACAAGGCTCGAGAACTGCGACTGGAGCAGGAAGCAGTCGAAGAAGCAGCTCGAGTCGAGGCATTGGGAAAGAGACGCCAAGAAGAGGAACGCAAAGAGACGGAGAGACGCGAACTGTTTCTGAAGCAGCAACTGGAAGAGAATGACGAAGAAGAAGTCAAGATCAAGACACTGGCGTATTCGCACACGCGTGAATGGTACCAGCCCAAGAAGAAATGCTTCTTACATCGTGGACGCCGGTTGTGAGTTGGGGGGGGGTCGTTTCTTTCTTTTATCATCCACTTGTTATTTTTACGCTTGGAAATTGTCATGCAGGACGTATCTAAAGCCCGTTCTTCAGGCAAAGGTGCCGTGAACATTCATACCAAGGTGTGTGTTAACTCAGCATACTGATCACGGTTTGTATGTAAACCAGGAGTCCGAAGAGGTCGCAATACCGGAAACTTACCAGCGTTCGCCGTCACAGATTTCAGACCGTCGACGCACCAGAAATGTCCTTAAGAAGCCACGATCTTCATCGCGAAAGCCTCAGTCTGAGTGGGTAACTGGTGGGGCCTTGACCAACGACAAGCTCTGCGATATCTCGTGGGTGAAAAAAGTCAACCCACCGCCTTCTCCGACTCGATCTCGTCGACGTCGCAAGAATCAAAACCAGAGAGACGACGCGAGTTCACGTGATCATGTTCGTTTGCCAATTATCCCAAGACCCGAAGCGAGTGCAACAGGTAACGGAACAACGAAGCCTAGTACTTCAGTACGAAAATCAACTCCAACAAACATAGAATGAAATCCCAGTAAATGTAACAATTGGCCCAAAATGTCACGATAAGAAAGTCAAGAATCAGGGATTTTAATAGGTTTTGACAAGCACAGATAACCACGTCTCTCTCTCCTCCTTGGCAACTCTTTAGCAGCCTAAAGCTCGCGCTCGATAACAGCAGCAGCGCCCATGCCCGTGCCAATGCACATGGAGATGACTCCGAAGCGCTGGTTCTTTCGCTTAAGTTCGTACAGCAGCGTCGACATCTGGCGAGCACCGGTGCAGCCTAGAGGGTGGCCAAGAGCAATGGCACCGCCCTTGGGATTCACCTTCTCAATAGGAATACCCAGCTTCTCGACGCAGTACGTGGCCTGGCTGGCGAACGCCTCGTTGATCTCAAACACGTCGATCTGGTCCTGGCTCAGGCCTGCCTTTTGCAGGGCCTCAGGGATGGCGTAGGCCGGGCCAACGCCCATCAGAGCGGGAGGCACACCGGCCACAGCGTACGACACGAAGCGCCCGAGGATCGGCAGGCCCATCTTCTTGGCCACAGAGCGGCGCATCAGCAGCACGGCGGCCGCGCCGTCGCTGACCTGGCTCGAATTGCCGGCCGTGGTGGATCCGCCCTCCTTGAACGCCGGCTTCAGCTTGGCCAGCTTTTCCGCGGTCGTGCCGGCGCGTACACCGTCATCCTGCGAGATGATGACCGATTTCTCGTTGCCGTCCTTGTCTTTAATGATAGTGGACACGGGCGTGATCTCCTCCTTGAACCACCCGTTAGCCTGAGCTGCGGCCGCCTTGGCGTGCGAAAGAGCCGCCAGCTCGTCCTGTTTGGTGCGTGAGATCCCGTAATTCTCGGCCACGTTCTCGCTCGTAATACCCATGGGTACTGTGCAGTCCATGGCGTCCTGCACTTGTCCGACACGTTCCCAGTTGACTGTCGGTGCGTCGTTGCCGATTCCGGCCAGCGACATACACTCGACACCGGCCGCGATACCGATATCGTAGTAACCGGCCTTAATGGCCGCCGTGACATTGGCCACGGCCTGCAAACCGGAGCTGCACTGGCGGTTAACCACGTGCAGTGGCACCGTGTGCGGGACGCCTGCGGCCAGTTGGGCCATGCGGGCCATGCCGGCACCCGCGCCGGGCTGTAGTACGTTGCCCACCACGATGTCACCAACAAGCTTGGGATCCACCTTGGCCTGCTTGAGGACGGCCTGAAGCACGTGGCCCAGCAGCACGTCGGGCGTGGTGTCCTTAAACCCGCCGCGACGAGCCTTGGTGATGGGCGTGCGCAGCGCCGACACGATGACCACGTCTTCCTTGGGCGTCGCAGGAGCGGGCGAGCCGTTGGCCACGTGCGAGCGGATACGATTGATGCGGTCCATACTTAAGGAGACGAAGCGAATCGAGCGCGATAGACGGCCAGATCCAAAATGGCAACTCGAGATGCCGATTCACGTCCGTGTCGGAAATGCTGCATCAACATTCGGGACTTCTTCAAGTTAAAAAAATAAAACAAGGCTTAATTTGGATGTTATGCTTTCTCAGAACTGGATTCTGCTATTTTATGCAATTCACAAAGCTACAAATAATTTGAGTACCCTCGAATAATATTTAGTAAAGGTTTGTGGGGTCGACGTTGCACCATGTTGATCTTTAACTAACTGCCAATTGTTGCTAGCGACGACAGCCAACGTGTGGCCTATGGCCGACCCGGCCAAGTTGGTACGAGCTCTTCCATATCAATTCTCCATTCAAGCTTGTCCAGACTTCCACGGCCGGATTCGTGGACCTGGCGACGCCACTCGTGATACGAGCAGAGGTTCCGAAAATGTTATTCTTATTGAGACTGGCAAAACAGCAATAAAAATAATTTTAAGTGCTTGGAGCACCACGGCTGCAAAAATTATTGGTGTTATTGCATGCAATACACAGTGGGCTGATACTCGTCTAGTTGGTGGGAGCCTCACCACGCACAACCTTCCGGAGTGTGGCAGCGTTCCACTAGGCTCGGTTCAGCATCAAATTGAGAGGGCAAGAGCGCGGCAGATCGATTGAAGATTGCGGTTTAGCTGGACCGCTGGTCCGTAGGGCCCCATCGAGCCCGGTTAAAGGTTATTGCCTGGAGAGAGCGCAGAATAAATTATTTGATTTTGAAATGGGAGGTCGAAAATAAATTATTTTACTGCAAAATAAAAAATATATTTAATAAAAATAACATTTTCGGAACCCCTGGATACAGTACGAGTGAGAGCTCTAATGCGATAAACTCACGCACAATTTAAAGAGCTCAACAATATGTTCTAGATAAAAAAGAAAATAGGGATAATCCGAGGCCGACAAGACGCGACCAAAATGGTAAATCGTGTACTCAATTAAATGCCACCTTGCGGCTTGTCAACAAATTGTCGTCTCCTGTTCGGAGTTTCACGTCGGATGCACCCCTCCACAAATAAGTCGCAGTATTATCATCTCTTGAGTGTTAATTTGCTACTACTGGCTCACTCATTATCGCCTTACACAATATGCTGTCGCCGCTGTTGATGAACAACCCCGGTTTGTTTTCTTTCTCTCCAGAACTGCATTATAATACTGTTCAATGAGCACAATGTAGCTTTACCGACTGTGCGTTCATATAACCAAAACGTGTTCAATCGGTCTTTGAGCTGGGAGAAATTTTTTCCGCGATGCTTGCCAGCAATTTCAATGTAAGCGGCTGGTTTTTCAAACTCGGCCCCTCCTCCACAAAGATCTTGTTGAAGTACTTGTAGTCCACGTGGCTCTCCAAGGCGTCTCCTGCTAATGTAAACCTCGACTTGCCGGGTACAGTCAAGCCCAGCAGCACTTTTGCGTCATTCGTTTTAATTTTTGATTGGGCCAAAAAAAAAGTTCTCGCCGTCATCTCCGCTTCCGTGACCTCTCTAGTGATCGCCGCGGCCTGCGGAACAACTCCATGCCAAGTCCTCCACAGGTGAATGATCCTATCGTCGAATGCTTTCACGTATTTCTCGTAGATCTTGAAATTCTCGCTGTTCATGATCTTCGGGAGATCGGACGCTTTGCTAACGTGATCCAGGCCCAACTCCTTCCAGACACTATATGTGGCGGTGTTGTCTTCAAGCCGCTTGCTGAGTCGATTCATTAGAGCCTTTTTAGCAAACCGATCATAAATCTGGTAGTTCTTGTGGGTCGTAAGAGCTGCACCCTTTAGCCCGTTCAGTTTCAGCTTCTTCATGACATAGTCGTCGGACCTTCCGGTCTCCAGCCACCACTGCAATTTAATTTTTGTTTTCAGTGTACTCCAGCAAGCAGAGTCTTCGCTTCTCACTTCAACTGTGTTGTCACCTCGCAGCAAACGCCTTTGGTTCGTGATTACGTTCGAAGGTTCGGCTGCCGAAAAGCAGACGAGGAGAGCAGCCACCATGGCGATAAGAACGTGCAGTGAGCGCATACTCGAGATGAGTGTTTCTTCGGGTGAATTGTGAAATGGCAGCCTTTCACAAACAGCAAAATTAAAAGTTTATTCCGGTAACAAAATACACCGGTTGAGTTTCACCAACTAATTGCTGATTAGTTGTTAACTAATCAGTGACTTTTTTTAAGGGCATTCGTGGCTGAGACAAAGTGGCTTTTCTCTGGTTTTATATCCAGAGTTTTTAGGAGGCGCATCACTCTGACCCTAATTTTTTCAAGCTCAGATCCCAAAATGAAGTTTTCATTTCAAACTTAAATAAAATAGACACGAGCTTGATACATATTAACTTTGGATTGTCATTCCGAAAATAGTGGGGTTTCTCTCTGAATCTGAATAATATGGTGTTTTTGTTGGAATTAGAAACAACATTTTAATTTTAATCAAGAAGTTTAGTGTTGTTCGGCCAAGCGTAACATCACTGTAAATTACGACCTCCCGAAGTAATTTATCCGCGTGAATATTGTCCGAACAGACTTTATCTTACACTGAGCGCAGATGATGCATCAGATGCTACCATATCGCTAACATCCTTCTTGTGTGCGACTGTCACAGTATAACCGCGGACCGAATAACCAATACACCTATCTGCAGGGTATAGGTGCGAGATAAATCCACGAAAATGGGAAATCATTACTACGTAGTAAAAAAATTAAGTTCAATTGCGGGAACTTAATTAAGACTCTTTATAGAGAGCTGTAGTTGCTGGAGTTCGAGTAAGGCCCTGGTTCCTGCCGCTGGGTCTGGGGTCTGGGGAAATGATTCCGAGAAATACAATTCATTCCCACACCTGTGGGTGTGGGGATTAAAACAAGATAGGTTTTTTAAATCGGCATTTGATAAAAAAGGATCTGCGATGCCTAGGCAAGACGAACATGTTGTGATGGCGATTGTGGAGTTGATTGTCGTCGCCGCCTTCGCTGCAGTAGCCTCCCTGAGCGTGAGAGAGAAGGCAAACAACAATCTAACGGTGACAAAGTTGGATTTTGATGCTTTGCTAGAGTCTCCTCGCTTTAATGGCTGGTTTTGTGCTAACTTACGGTATTCTTAGCAAAGTTTAAAGACAATTTGCCTCCTCTTCCGGCCATTCGCGAGCCCCACGCTTTGAAGTGGGTCTCTAAATTCCTACGAGAAAAAAATGGCGCTTACAATGTATGATCTTGCATGATCGGGTAGTATGTTAGAGGCTGGTAATGCAATGGGAATATCAAAGCCGTGCGCAGTGAAGACTATTAGTAAAATGCTACGAGTTATATGTTCCCGTTCGGCGACCCACATCAAGCTGCCGGGATCGGAATGCGAGTGGAAGGAGGTTATGAAGGGGTTTGCGGCTGTGAAGGGGTTCCCTTTTGTATGCGGGGCTGTGGACGGCTCGCTCTTCGAAATTGAGCGGCCGGCCGAGTATGAAGGCTGGTATTGCAAGGATTAATTTCCTGCAGTCAGCATGCAGGCCGTTTGCGACTCGAGGTGGCGCTTCATGGACTACGACATGCATCCGGGCTCGTACAGTGACAAGAAAACGTGGAGAGTGTCGAAATTAGGCTTGTCGGCTGCAAACGTACTTCGAGAGATGTCGGGGCTAACAGTTTCCATCGGGTCTCCTTGTTGAGCAGCATTAATCATCGTCCCTGCTGAGCTCAGCGGGGACAGGTTCGGTCACGGTCTCGGTCTTACTTAGGGTCAGTACTTTTGCCACGACTTACTTTCTGCCAAGCTGTTTCTTCATCCACATTTTTCTAAGCTGTAGCCAATTTCGCCAAGATCTAACACCGTCGTCGCTGAGATCGTTACCCCAGGATAAGTCTCAGTACCTCTCAACAGTGATACCTCTGGTAAAGCATATTTGTCTTCCACAGGAGGGCCCATGTCCGCGGAGTCCACTACGACGGCCGATCTGACTTCTACGTGTTCAGACTTGTCTCCGAGGTAGGTGGCATCAACGTCGTGTCGTCCCACCACATCCGAGTCGTTTTCATCATCCAGAGCCTCCAACGCTTTTTTATAGCTGACGCAGGATACAAATTACTTCCGGAAGTTATGACTCCATATCTACCTCGCGAAGAGCATGGAAAGCTGACGCGTAAGCACGAGCGGTTTAATTACGTGCTAAGCGCCACGCAAATGGCCATCGAGTGCGCTTTGGAATGTTAAAGCAACGGTTTCGCTTAATTCGAAGACAACTGGAGCAAACAAGTATTAGAAGCTGCACCCAATGTTTTTTTGGCCGCTATGATTTTGCACATTATTTTGATTGACCTTGCCGATGAAACTGTGAATTTAAACGAGAGAGATACCCAAAGCCTTATCGTGTACGAGGAGGATGTAAGTAGAGATACACGGAATATTAGTAGGGCCAAACGCGACGACCTCGCCCATTTATTTTCTCATTAAAAGAAGGAAATCATGAGGTCCCACGAGTAAGCGTCTCGATTAGGGCGCTAATCGCTGATGTTTGCAGGCGAAGCACAGCCTCTTGACGGTGAAGTGCTGCAACGATATCTCGTGAAAGCAAACCATCGTCAGATGCAAAAATTTACTTTTCATCGCCTCTCCAAAAGTTTTCACGCCTTCAGCTAAAGTACATAGACCTAATCTCAAAAACAAAATAAAACACAGTCTTATTCTGTCAAAACTTCGTCGCTTTCGACATTTTACCGTAGTAGCAAGTACCTGCTTTAACATATTCGTCGTTAGTTTTTCTACGCTTGCTGCTTCGACATCCTTGGTCGTCCGTGTCCTCCTCAACTTGTTCATCTTCCTCACCGTACTCCGGCGTGATGTTATCACACAGTGTCGTGTTTTGCAACCCTTCATGGGGTGCCCAGTGCTCCATCATGAGGTCGAGGCAAGGTGAGTCGGACACATTAGGAACAATTCCAGTAGCAGAGCGATCCTGACGGTAGTGCGCCCACTTCTTCCATAGCCACTTAATGTACAATATGCAAAATATAGCGAGCCAGAAAAGTAGTAATTTGCATTTGAAAACAAGAAAATAAACGAAGTGTTCGGCAGGATACCTTGTCCTTGCATTGTATCACTGAATAGACCCGATTAGTCCTCTTACTAACATGCGCAGCAACTCGAATCCAAGCTGCACCAATATCTGCGCTGTTGATAGCGTTCTTAAAGCTATCCTTAGCTGTAACATATCTATAGAGCGATAACTAATACGACAATGTGATAGTAATTGCTATGGTACTTGACAGAGTAAATCATACCTCGCCGTAAACAGAGCTGTGGTTGCATCCGTCGACCACAGCTCTGTAGATACATTTTCCTTGCGTCCCCGCTTCGTCGGGCCTGTAGGAACAGCTGGGTGTTGAGCTGCCATCTCTTGCTCTTCCACAGCGTCCACCGCGGAGAGCGTTCGTACTGGCGGAGAGGACTGTAGCAGCGATAGTCGAGGTCGTGCAGTTATCTGCGTTCTCAGGCTGCCTTGGGGTGCGCTGAACTGTGGCTCATACGTGCGGCTGCCACGGAGTAGCAGCTCCTCCATGGGTTTTAGCTGCGTACACGTGTCTCCTGTTGGCTTACTTCTCTCTTTGTGTGGTTTTAGCAAATTGCTACCTGCCAACCAGTGGTGTGAGCACAGCGGCCACAACCGTTATCAATTTGACGAGGGTTTACCAGCAAAAAATTATTGCCCGAAAAACGACCTACGACTTAAGTGCTCTGGGGTAGGGGGATGTTTATATTTCGAGACCCCAGACCCTTCGGTAGGAACCAGGGCCTAAGGAATATCTAACCAAATTCCGGATCAGCCAACAATAGATTTCCGTGTGTATATTTTGAGATGCTCCAATTCTAAACTCCAGTGGAGTTATGAGGGACCGCTCTAGCTCCAAGGAGTCTATTTCTGGAGGGACGGCTCGTAACCCTCGATTAGCTCCATAACCTCGGATAGCTTCAAAACCTACAGCTCTCTAATAACGCTTAATTTAAGAGACAATGCAAGATTAGTTCCATTTGTGACCTGTAATTGGCTGTATTATGGAGTGTGCTTTAACAAAGAGTTCAGTACTGCACCCCGTTTTCGCGGGGTGGATTTGCAGATAAATTAGATTTTTTAGCAAACAAACCTTTGTCCATTTGGATTCAGGATCATCACATCCAGAAGTTTATTAATGGGCCAAGGGCGCGAAAACGGGATGCAGTACTGTATAAATATTGATCGATTGTGCAACTGTGTTTGCAACCAGTATTTTATTAGTTAATCATTTGAACTTAGTGTTTCGATTTGCTACTGTGGTGTACATGTTGAAGCTAACGTAGGCTCGGATGCCCTCCACGCCTGCGATCAGCGCGGAGAGCAACCAAAATGCTGGACACTGATAGTTGCCTACCATAAGCTTGATACACCCGGTCTATTGCAGCATCGTTTGTGTATCACGAGCGTACGAGTTTTGTAATTAGATCCCAAAAGACTTTCCTTCTGGAGTACGCAAACTTGTTTGCGCCTCGTTCAGCTGATGTAAATTCCTTAGCCGCTTTCAACCCGCTGCATCCGAACTAATGCTAGTGCCACAGCTCGTATAGGTCCTTAGGTCTCTTCGAGAGACGAGTGGCGGTAGTTCTCGCGCAAGGTTGAGAGCTCGTAGAATCTGTGGCTGGCGTAGCACTCTGCGAGAAGGCAGAATTTGGCAAGCGATTGACTGGATGTCCAGTCGTTTAATCACGGAGTGAACCTTTTGAAGCTCGCGCAGCAATTCGTTTCGGGCTCGTTGAATCTCATTCATCGTCCATATCATGTGCCGCCGGCCTGATGTAATTTGAGCCTGTAGAGCAGTAAATTCGTGTTGATAACCGCACCCATTACCACTTCCAGTCGCGACTTGTCTTAAAGACGAAGTTTAACTACCAATTTCGATTTCACCATTTTGACTGTTGTCGATAATTGCGAGGTTGAGCAGCTCTCCATCCCCCAACACATAACATTCCTCTCTTGGGATTGGATTTAAATCTGAGCTTCCACCAGCATTTATGAATGCTTGTAAAATCCGTTTTTTTTTTAGATTCGCAGGAAGCACGCAATAATTAAAGCCGGACTCTGGTTCCAATGCTGCCCACAACAGCGGGTGTGCCAATGTCCTCGCAATTGACTCACCCATGACATGTTTGATATTAGGCGCAATATCGTCGACGAGAAAACTTGGTGTAACGCATCTAGTTCCATCTTTTAGGGAGTAAAAGCAAGGCCCAGCAGGACCGGCCGAGACTGCAGCGGTGTAGGCGTCAGGATAGGGCTGTGTGTTATCGATGTACACATCAACGACCCCCTTTCGAGCTCTCCACCGCCCTCGACGATTTACAAAGTCCTTCGACACACCGATACGAGTTGCGTATGTAGCGGCGCCTTCACGAAAGCTGTGTGTACCCAGCTTTCCAGTCTTCAGAGTCTTAAACTCTGAATTTGGAAGCGTGTCCAATAAAACTCGCCCCACAACACGATCACCATCTTTTGGATTACCAAAAAGAAACAAAAAGCTCGTTACATTTGCCCTTTCTTCAATGTAGACAGCAAGATTTAGCAGGGGCACAGTCTCGAATCCATGCTACCACAAATCATCTGCTCGGGTGCATCTCTTTCTTCAGAAATATTCTTCGGCCACCGCATTTGACATAGAAGCGTGAACGGGTACTGAGAGTTGTAGCTCAAGTTACTAAACTGGAGTTTCATCATGTCGTCGATTCGAGCTATTATATGCCACTGGAGTGTCAAAACACGGATAACCATGAAGTTGGAGCTGGTTCGTGAGCTCGGTGATCGTATTTAAAAAAAAATGAACAAATTCATCAAATGCAACTGATCGTCGTGCTTTAGACTCGACACCTTCCCGGCGGACTTCACTTTCTTTATCAGCTTGTTGACTTCATCTGAGCGCGTTGGGTTTCCTTGCTTTGTCACTGGGACCCACGTCGTATTTAGTCGAGGCATAAACGTGGAAACGGCCTTTTTCGCGAGCTCCAGTGTACTTGATCTTATATGTATTGGCCCCATGTCTTCGTTCGGCTCTGGATCTTCGTAGACTCTCTTGTTCAGCCAGCGAGACACCACGGTCGATGTGACACTGAGGAGCTCCTCCGTTGTGAAGCTATGGGCGGCGTCGTAAGTCTTGGCGTTCTTGAGTGACATGAGCTTCACAAGCTCTAACCTGTTCCGGCTGGTGCTCATAGCGGTGGATTCTGTTGTGCGCCGTTCCACAACGCGCTCTGAACCACTGAGTTTGCAACCTTACTTAGTTTTACTATGGACGATTTGACTAAAAATTTGTAAGAGAGGGTTGCAAAGCGCAGCCGTTCATGCTAAGGTGCCCGCAACATTGGTCGCAAAAGGCACCTCAATTCTAGGCGTGGTACAAGCCTCAAATATGATAAGTACTGATTATCCAGCCAATCAGAGCTCGCAATCTTCAGTATACAATCTGGGTTGCAAATGACCTATATGTACATGTATTTCCCCTGATGTCGGAATCGCATTAATAGTGGCATTTTCTCAGTCAATGGGCACGGTAGTTACACCAGAACACTAGCGCTGTGGAGTCCACGGCTACTCAGACGGAGAAGTTTGGTAAGCAGACACTATTATTGCTTAAATTTACTGGATAGATTTGAGCTTGGATACATGTCCAAATATCATTTGTTATACTTCGTATTAGTACACAAAGATCTAGCGGTAGTAAACGACGACCACGCTGTAATTATCATCAATTGCAGACCCTTTCGAGTACCAGTAGCACTCCGTCCCAGTTGTATTCTTTTATTGTGTGAACATAGCATTTACCTCGCTAGTAAGGGTATTCAGTACAATTACCCCTTTGACAAGACAGTCGCAGGAAAACAATTCCTTGTACGACGCCTCCATAAACGAAGACGAGCGCAAGGCAAACTGGGTGAAGAGGGCGCGGGTTACTCGTCGGAAAGAGGCTAAAAAAGGGGCTAGCAAGCGTTTATACAGCCAGTGCAAACGGGGAGCACTTCAACGGAAGCGATTGAAGAGGCAATGATTGTGCCCGAGTCTTCACAGCAAGGGGACACTCTAAGCACGATATTGCACCTGCACCAAGCCAAACGAAGAGGCCCTGCGCGTAAGGGCACGCAGTAAGATGGTGTAGGCAGTATTGGTTTAGTGCAAATCAGAGTGACGCTCGTGTCCGAATGTCTAAAAATCAATGTTTACATCTGAGTTTTGAAATCACCCATTTTCAAATTGTTTTAGGTGCGAAAAACGCTTTATTAAGAGTTGAGAATGGTCTCAATTCGAATCAGAGAGAAACAGTACGTTTAAAGCATCAACAAAACCGGTATGATGAACCTGATCAATTCATTACCCTTCTGTCATTTTCAGCCAATTCATTTGCCTAATTTCCACCCCAAGCTTACCGATTCGTTGTAGATTTGGTCTATTAAATCACGACCCGAAGATAATCAGCTCAGTATCAGGTACTTTCAGATATATTTGGAGCTTTTAGAAAACACAGCAGACAACCATGCGCTACAAGAAAGATGTACAGCGAGAACTAAGTGAGGAGAAAAAGGTGGCAGTAGTAGAAACGCTTAATCTGTTGCTGTCAGCGCTCAAGCGAAGCATGAAGTCGCAAGCAGTAACTGGTGAGATACGAGTGCTCCAACGCCCTGGCCCGAAACCTGTTACATGCATCGACATTAAAAATGACCTCGTCAAGTGGGCGCTGGCAATGCAAAAAGTAAATATTTCTGTTCAGCACCAATAAAATAATCTTGGGAGATTTGGGAGGTAACGAACGACTTATACAGCTGGACGTGGTGGGCCACGTAGACGAAATCCTGGAGAAGGAGCGACCATGTCACCTTCGCGTGAGACTGAGAGGCCGTCATAGTGAGCAAAGTCGAAGTGAGGACTTGGTTCAGACAAGCCGGATTGAGAGCCCGCAAATACGATGTCGGACAAGGCCGGTGTGCACCCGTGACGATTATGTCCTCATTGGGACGCATATCTATGAGCTAGTTGCACACGGTTTCGACGCTATACGTACGGCTGGCATTCTATAGAAACGTGCACGACCTATTTAAGCCTAGGGCGCGAATGGCAGTAATCCAGGGCCGGAGACCAGGTGCCCGGCATGCATTGACGGGTCGATGATGACACTGGAATCCCCGAACACGACGGTGGCCGGGCCTGGAAAGGCGGTGTCAAGCCAGAAGTCACGCGAGAAGGCCCTGGGCCTCCTGTTAGATCTAGCCATGTAGAAAAGGGGAGCATCCCAATGGAGAAACGACTCATTGCGGGACCAGATACACCACGCGTATTCGCTTTGATTGTTGGACCGTCGGTAGCCCCGTCGAATGAAGCGAAAATGACGGTACGATGTAGACCGGGATGTTGTATGTCAGCATCTGACGCCGATGTACCCACAGCAGACACGCTCCGAGCGGCCATATCAACGTCGGATGGCGGAACTGGGACACTTGGTAAGACCGGATAGTGGGAGCTGGCGTCTGACTACGCTTTAAGTGGTCGTATAAACGTCCAGCGACGAAGCAGGAACATATGGTGAATTTAAACGATGTGGGTTTGCGTCTGACGCCGTTTGCCTCACGGTCGACACACTCTGAGTGGTCATCACAACGTTCGGCGACGGAGCAGAAACACTTAATGAACTCAAGCGACGTGAGTTTGCCGATGACGCAAATGAGCTCACGATAGACCCGCTCTGAGCAGGTGACGTCCGACGTCGCAATGTTCTCGTCTGGTGGAGCGGCACCGCGAAAGCAACGTTCCGAGGCCTACGGACGTACGGCATAGGTGACTCGATTGTCAGACACTGCTGTCAAGAACAGGTAAGCGTCAGACGCATTTTAAGTCACGAGACGAGAGATAACTTCAAGATCTATGTTAAGCTCAAACTTGGATGAGCTGACGCATTGCCCTCCGCCACAGTTTTACTTTCGCTGGGGGGGGGGCTTGAGACCCGTATACATCGCGTTGACCCAGTGGACCACATCTGGTAGCTACTGGTAGTGTTTGTGGATGTGTATACACATGGTGGATGTGCACCCTTTCACCAATTTGAACCTAATACAGACCTGCTCCCCTCGAACAACGGGAATTAGGGAGCAAATATTCTCTGGGTTCATCGCCAAGACGCGGCCTGGACACCGTGTAGAAGAGACCGCCATTCAACAAGGCGGCTGCCGCGCTACTCGACCTCCGCAGGCAACGGCTTTCGTCATGGTGTCCGCTACATTAGCGACACAAGCTACATTAGCGACACAAGCTAATGTAGCCGACACCATGACGAAACCGTTTGCTGCGGAGGCATTTCGGCGACACCGCGACACTCTTGGAGTGCAAGAAGTTTTGGACTGGGTGCCACTTGTGCCGAGGACAGCCCCATGTAATGGGGGGAAAGCCGCCTGTCGTATGAAGGCGAGAGAAAAACGTTGTGGGATAAAAAGGAAGAGAGAGCATTACGAAGTGGCATGAGGATCTTGGTGTTTGAACTCATTGAGTCAAGACCATGTCCGACTCGACTGTATTGTGCAGCTGCATAGTTTACGTGTTTGAAATGCGGCGAGTACTGAATGACTTGTACTGTTTGGAGACAGGCAAAGCGGTAAGACTTGAAGTCGAGATGAGAGTACGAGAAACAAGGATAAAAGAGAGCGACTTCAACGTCTGAGACGCGTCTGGGACGAGGGTGCTCGGAGAGAAGACAGTTGGCTTTAGCCTGGTTGAAAAAGAGAACAGAGATTTTATTCCGCTATTTGCTAAGCCGTGAATACAGCTTTAGCAATTCCTACTCTTGGAAGCGCTGCGCTTAGTGATACAGTTGCTACACAAGTGATTGTTGCTCAGGGTTAGGAGGGGGCTCGAGACCCGTATACATCGCGTTGACCCAGTGGACCACATCTGGTAGCTATCGTGGATGTGTATACACATGGTGGATGTGCACCCTTTCACCTATTAGAGCCGAATACAGACCTGCTCCCCTCGAACAACGGGAATTAGGAAGCAAATGTTCTCTGGGTTCATCGCCAAGACGCGGCCTGGATACCGTGTAGAAGAGACCGCCGGTCGAGTAGCGCGGCAGCCGCCTTGTCGAATGGCATCCTCAGCATGGGGTCAGCGATCTGACAAGTGGTCTGAGCCGGGACGACCGCATCATTAGTCACTCGTATTACAATAAGAGATATGTCAACATGTGATACATGTTGCAAAGCAACAAAACGAGACAAACGAAACCACCGGGTCTTCTAAATTCGCTCAGCATAATAAGTAGAAGGTGGGTTGACATCTCGATGGATTTATATGGTAGCACTACCAAAATGGCGCAAGATGAGATGAGGGAGGCCCAAGAAAGAAATGAAAGTTCATTACGATATGAATCGCAAGTCTCAAGACTTTGAAGTGGGACATTTAGTGCTTTTGGATGGGAGAAACATCAACATTCATCACAAAATTTCGCAAAATTGTCTGACACCACGATTTGTAAAACCGTACCCCATCGTGGAAAAGGTACACCGAGATTCGTACAAATTAGCAGTGTCGGATGGCTTGAAGGCCCAATCAGGTTTTCACACATCATTGCTCAAGGAGTATCGGAAGGACGAGCAGGGTAGCAGAAATCTAGCAAGGTAATATTGATGGGTGGTGAAACCGAAAGACACATCACCGAAGCTGTTATCGACTATCGGAAACGTCGCGAAAAAGAGCAGTGCAAAATATACTGGATTAATGAGACTATCAAGAAGCAACGTGAGAACCAGTGGAGAACCTAAAACAGGTACCAGGATTGGTCACCAAATTTGGACTTCAGAGAAGAATAGTTTCCTCTCAGGAAGAGGTCCTTGCTTAAGGGGGGGGGGGGGAGGCGGAGACGCGTCTCCATCAGGATTGGATATGTAAATGTCGCCACCTCATTGGGTGTTCATTTAAATTGGGTACATTATACTATACAAAAGGTTAGTATCGTACAGCTAGCCAAAACTAGTATATTGTCTCTCAGAAAGGAGAGATGATCATAATCCTGATTGAAGTGCACACAACTATGATAGGCGACAGCAGGCCAACTAAATGGACCTGTGAAAGAGGTTAATGCAGTCATCCAATAAGAACTAGAGCGCGCAACCGCTGCCAGTTTCTTCTGCCATTATAACTGAATGCGAAATTCAGTACCGAGTTCAATGGCTCCAGCTGTATCGGGTACACAGAGGGGGAGGGGCTAGATCCAGCTGGGAACACATGACCAAGAAATAAGGAAATTACTTTCACTTGGTGGTCTACATGTACGTCAGGAAAGGTATTGGCAACACATTACCTCTTAGCTGTGACCTTCTAGTAGCAATGTTAAGAGCAGCCTGGTAGCGCAGCTTACAGATTTTAGCTGTCAAGACACCCTAAGCAATCTGAATCGCTACTGTACCAATGATGCCGCCGATCCAGATTGGCGAAGGATGGCGTTGTGAAATGGAGCTGCAAGCTCTAGCTCTGACAGTAATTACACAATTCTCTTTCATGATACGAGTGTACTTAAGTAATGAATAAGTTACAAGGAGACGTTATCGACCCACCAGCTTATTATGTCAAAGTATGTTGTCTGTTTACCGTTGAGGCTATTGATAATCGATGCTTGTGTGACCAACACGAGATGAGCCTAAATATTTTGTGAGAGCATCTATACGGGTGCGAGTAAATAACAGTTTATCATACTCATTTCCCACCGGTTCAAGTAAAAAAAAAAAGCAACAAGTTGAAATCACCGTATCGTTTGTTAATGTCGTTCGACATGACGATTGCAAAGCAATTGAGACAGCACTCTCGCCATCTAGCTGACCACTTAAGTAAATAGAAAAGGGAAAATGACAAAATGTGAGTGGATACACTAAAGTTGTGACAGAAAGTTAAAGGTGTGCCAAAACGTGAGCAAAGTGGGGTCAGTATCGCCGGTAGGTGTACCAGGTGAAACCCGCGTCAGTAAGTGAGAAATTAAGGGAACAAATGTCACAATGTGTGTCCAAATGATTGAATGGCTGAAACAAGGTGGGCCAGACTTAAACCCAGGAACCTGTTGTATACTAATGTTCGCCATGCGTATGAAGACCCAAATCGTACACTCTTGTGGAGTATGGCACACTAAGTATCAGACGACATTGCCTGAACAGACTCAGCGAATACCGAGAGGAGGCGCGTGCCTCGATGGCTCGTGTTTCGCTCTCGCGTGCCTCCAAGACATATCGGCAACGCGACTGGCGACAGTGAGCGGGCGGCACACGCCGGCGACCAGGAGTAGCCGGTGACACGCGGCTACTGAAGCAGCAGCAGGAAGGGCAGGTACTGCTGCCGCAGAAGCTCGTAGATAGGGATAGTTTGAGGACTCTTTGACATAATTGACTTCGCAACTTGGTATACAGCGCGCAAAACGTCATAACTCTTAAGTCCCAAAACCACTTATTACGACTGAGGGACGCAAAATGACGGAGGACATCGACGACATCGCTGATGGATTGGACAGCGGCGATGCAATAAACACTATTCAAGTCGGAATGACTTTTGATTCTGCTTCACATGCTCTTCATGCTGTTCAAGACTACGCTTTATCTCATGGGAGGTCTGTACAGTACGAGTTTTCCGTGCGTGTCTATACTGAGTACTGCGACCTCTGCAGCATAACATGGCTTCATGCAATACCAGTGTCTGGTGAGCCACAAGAATACACCGCTACAGGTCCGGATCACCTAGCCCAGCTCGTACTTGAGCAGGAAATGGATAGATTTTCAGTGAGCGATCTGCAGGCCTATTACACGACGTGGCTGTGTTTGTGATATACCCCCCTGAGTCAGAATAAATAGCGCGAGTTAACCTGACTTTCTCCCTGAGTCAGAATAACTCGCGCGAGTTAATCTGACTTTCTCCGTGAGTCAGAATACCTCGCGCAAGTTAATCTGACTTTCTCCCCGATTCAGATTAAGTCGCGCGAGTTAATCTGAATTATCTGAGTCTGATTCGCTTCGAACGGTTGGTTCCGGTGGCCAATCCCAAATTAAGGGCGCGATGTCCAAGCGCACGTGCACCCAGCGGGCCGAGAGAGAGAAGATAGAGCTGCTGAAAAAGTGGAAAGCTTATCCAGAATGGACTGCAGCAGACGCTTCGCTAGAGCTAAACGTCAAGGAGCCTACCCTACGGGGATGAATACAACAGTATTGAGATAAACTAGACTGGGGGTTCTGTGATTACCGGTATCGTCTCCCAATTGGGATTGGCTCCCACCGACCAACAAGGGATTTGCTGAATGTCAAGTTGCGACAGTAAGTGACTCGGTACGAAAGCTGTGTTCACCATCCTTGTCTGTGATCATTTTACACTTTCTGTCACAGCTTTCATGTATCCACTCACTTGGTGTCATTTTCCCAATAGAAAATGTGAATGGAATTATTGCAGCCAAATAAATGATCCTGTATCGGAAAATAATGCCCTGCAGCTACGTCCTCTTAATATGAAACAGTTGGCGGTGACCCGGGTCACACCAATGACCCGGTACTCAGCTATTCTGTCATAAAACATATGCTTTATTTAAGTTTCTGTAATCAGGCAATGCCGACTATCCTTTCCTTGCTGCAGCTCTGGATGCACTGTAGCTTCGATCCAACGTCCGAGTTAAGCTAAATGATGTCGTTCCTAAAATATGTGTCGCCTTCAATATCTGAGGTTGCCAATACTGATTGTTGTTATTGGCGTCGACTGCGTGGTCATTAGTCATCACTGTGCTGCTAGAAGTGCCCGAATTCGAATCATCGATATGCAGGCTGCTTGGTATTTGTGGACGGGGTGTCAGAAAGCGCAGGATAAATGTGAATTATGTTGTATGAGCTTGTTGCTTCCGAGGTCATCCAATTGGTCGCTTTGCTTGCACTCCTACAGCTACTTCTCTCTTCGTACTTCTTCACCTTTGTATGCGTCACTAGACTCGTCCTTATTCTCGCTGAATGCTAATTCATCCGGATTGTAAGCTAAATACTCGGCAGGAATCGAGAAATATTTTAGCGACAACAATTTGCGCTTTACTGCTCAGCTTTCCCAGTGCCAAGTAGCACGCTCAAATGCAGTAAGTCGATTCCGAGGCTTTTGTTTCTTCCGTGGTGCAGTCTGACTCGAGCCACCTGTGCCGCCAGCTCGTCGTTCTGTGGTAGGAGGGTCGCTCATTTGAGCCAACAGTGAAAGGATCGCAGTCCAAACGAGAAATGGTACTTAATTACCTGGTGCTAGAATTAAATAAATATTTCAGATTTTGCTCAAATAATACATGTAGTTGGTGACCCGGGTCACCGCCAATTGGTTCATATGTCCTACAAATTGTCCCAAAATTTAGGTACATTTACTCAAATATTGGAGCTTTCATGATATAAAGAAGCATATAAAATCGAACGACGCTCAATCAACAAATGCAACCCCGAGACCAGCCGCGCATCGCTTGGCTGCCCCCCCCCCTTCAGCGCCCCCGCGGTCCTGCTGTGCAGGCTCTCCGCGAGTGTTTGCTGCGGCTACGCGCTTACAATTAGTAAAATCAAAGGTCTTTGCTTTGCTGCTTTTTGGGTAGGCATCCTTAATACGGCCGAAATAAAGACCTACAAGTCATGAATGGGTCCTGCATATGGTCCTAAAAGGCAGGACATTTTTTTCGAATGCAGGACTGTTTTCTGACTGCATTAATCTCTCCCTTATAATAAAGCTATGGTGGTACAGATCGGCTTGACAAAAGACCCCCTACATCTTCGAATAAGGTCATAGCAAATCCGCTCATGCCCTACTCGTGCTGGAATTAAAAGCCAAGTTTACTTCCATCGGTGGGGACGATTTTGGAGCAAATGTGCGGTTTAAAACCAATACTCACCGGTATAAATCCCTTTACAGCAAAAAAAAATGCTAGAGGCACACTATGGGGTTGTGACTTCGTATTGAAGTGCTTATAGAAGACACAAGCAAGGCACACGCATAAAGTGATAGGAGTACAAAGGCCCAAAACGGCACAAAAGACACACGCTAGAAATAAATGACGAAGCTAAAATCTATAGATTTCACGATATGTAGACATTTTAGCTCTATTTGCGCATTCAGAATGGTTCTTGCATTTTCTTTAATTGTCGCACGTATACTGGCTTTTCTACACAGGGGCTAATGGTAACCAAATATCATATGATATTTTTGATAGTAATAGTACTATTTTCGATATTAAATATTAATAGTAACTCATTTTTGCAAAAGCTAACCTAATATTTTTATATTAGCTCGGAGAACTGAAAAATATTAGATACTACATGATATTTTATGATATTTTCCCACTTAAGTACGTTTCTTGCCAGCTTACCTCTGTGAACCGAGCGGAGCCAAATAACTTTTTCGATCAGGTTCTAGAAAAGCAGTAGGCTTTAAGACTGACGAGTATTTGCTCTAGTATTTCACTGTGACACAGACAAAGGCGATCGAGATGGAAAACTGCAAACGCTTGCAGCTGTTTAACGTTGATAGAGCGAAATCAAGACATTTGTTCTTGTTCTCTTCCGATCTCCTCGTCGACATCGTGCGTCTAATAAACCTGCTGCCTGTGGCGCTAGATTAATGCGCTCAGCAGTGCCAACACACAACGCCAACCTTGCCGTCACTCACAATTGTCCCGGTACTCACGGTTGATTAGTAATACTTCAGCTAGTCGAGCGTTAACGACATCTGATTAGTTAATGTAGCCCGATTACGCAATCATTGAAAAATATAATATCGTATTAACTAATATTAAGTTGATATTTAATAATATCATATTGTCTCAAAAGAAAATATTAGATGATATTTTTTATATTAACTGGTCTACAGGTGATATTTTCACAATATTAACTTCACCGATTTTGGAGTTACCATTAACCCCTGTTTCTACATGCCGTTGTGTAGCTTTGTTACTCGAATGTCGTTTATTATACGATTCCATATGATGATGACGTAAGACGGTAGGCTTGCGATTTTTCGTGTGTTTGCCCCGCGTCGTAGAGAAGCCGAACACCAACTGATACCAGACGAGGAACGAGAGAGAACAACTAGCGCATCGGTTTGTGTGAAGGGCGTGAAAGTTAGTGGCACGTCAATGAAAGTGATATATATCGGGGAGATAGAACGTTTAGCATAGCGTTCAAGTTTATTATTCATTCGGTATCATGTATTCAAATGTACAGAGCTTTCATTAGGTACCTAGCACAAATGTACCGTAAAATGGCGCCTGGAACCGACTCCGGAAGAGCAAAACCGCGTATTGTGCACTCAAAGAAGTGCAATACCAGGGGCCGGCAGCTTAATCCGGCGATTTGTTGCATCCTAGTAGCTCGTCTGACGGTCATTTTGGATACCATTTCGGGAAATAACTCACTTAAAACAGCCTCACATACATTCAAGTGTTTTCTCATCTGTTGTGGATCAAATAGCAGCATTGACGGGACTTTGGTTTTTTAATTACGATGGCGCCACACCAGTGGTTTCCTTCCATGTGAAGTGGTAGTAGAGCGTAGTCCTTATCTTACTGGAGGGCTTGCGTCTTGTAAATGACAGTTTCTTTTGTTTCCAAATATTGCGAGCCCATAAAGCTAAGCGAAATTAGTCCAATTTTCTCCACCTCTTCCAAAATTCTCGTGATTGCGTGCATCAAACAGTCATCATTTAGCCACGAACCTTCAGCACGAGCTGTGCGTTATCGCACCAAGGGGGGGAAGCTTGCGCCATTGGCAGCACAACTTTCTGGGTCGCCGTAGAAGCCGCATTTTGGTTAGGTCATTGAATTCATATAAGTGCAAGACGTTTCCGTTGAGTAGGTTGACAGTCTCTCTAACCGCTGAAAAACTATCGAATATAATTTGTCAAGATCTTCAGCTATTGCTCGGTAAAAGTGCCAACTTTAGGGACCCAAACGCCAATTTTCCGAGATTTCTCTTCCTTGGCCGATTGTGTTTTCTTGGTAGCTCGTTCCGCGATCGACCGCACTTTAACACAAATGTTTGTGGCAGCACGAACTTAACCGCATTAGAACACTCTTTTTAAGCAACCGACTTCGCAATTGATTGTTTCCTTGAACTAAAAGTCTTCGTAGGGAACCTAGATTGGAAGTCAAAGGCCGACCTGAAGCTGTAGGAGGTCATCAATACCCTCGCGGCATAGTTCAGTGTCGACACAGGCTTTAATGTTCCTTGACTAAGTTGTTTCGCCTCGCTTGTCGATACTTCCATCCTTTGTTTTTTTTCTCTTTTCGTTTTTGAGACTTCCTGATCGCCTGTCGTCCTCTAGGTTTTGCGCTTTTCAAAGCGAATAACGACGTTCCTTCGTCCTCTTTGTCTTCAATCGAGTCACAGCTCTGGCATCGTCAGGTTTTGCACGCTTCTTTGCACCTATCGCAGACACAGATTTGGCTTTATATTCGGTAACTTCGCTAATCTTCTCGGATCTTCCGTTAGTTCAATTCGGGTATTAGTATGTTCATCGTAATGATGATGTCCGAAACTCACTCTTTCCGTTGTGATAGTTTTACTCTTCTCACCGGTCAAATGTTCAGGGTGTTCTGTAGCACTACATGTGGCTCTGTCAGATTGATTCTTATAACACACCGCAACGTCGGCGTGACTTGCCTTCTATCCTGTCACACCGTTAAGGGCCCATTCGACAGTGTCACAACGTCGGAGTGACTTTTGAAATGTCCAAACTGTCGAAATGATTTGTAGACGCTGATTTGATCTCCGCGATGTGTTTGCTTTCACCTAGCAGCTCTGCGCTTGGAGACTGTGCATTTGGGAGAACTGGTGGGATATTTCCTTCCTTCAAGCCATCTTCAAAACTTCGAAGCGCTTCCATCATTTTCAGGTATACCTGAGTCCCGTTGCGGCTCATAATATTCGCAATACGGCAACCCACAATGTAAGCCGAGCGAAACTTATTAGTGCCATTCAGCACGTGATACAGACCAGCTTTTATTGACGAGTCGTGGGCCCTAAACGTTCTGCATGCAGCTCCACCAGTGGATGCCTTGTCCTCCTCAGCAGGAAGGTTTAGCTTGCGCGTCAGGCTCCAGCGGGCTTGATGTGCTTCAATGGGATCGAGCTCTTATTCGAGAGGAGCCGCCAGTAAATCACGTGACGGGCATGGTAACAGATCTGTTCTTGCGAAAGTACGGGGGCACCTTGAAAATTTCAATAAACTAGAGACCAAAGATTACTACGCACGTTTCGCGGTAAAGGCATCATTACGTACTATGGTGTCTACATGATTGACGCGCGGAGATCCTGCCGACGAGGTCATCTCTAAAACGTTCTTGTGAAGGTCGCGAATAGTGTAGAAAGTCTTTCGAACACTTTCAACTCGGTATTCCTTTTCAGCCAGCCGGTACGCACGCTAACTGACCTCCCGTGTCTTTATATCGAGCTCTGCATCAGCCCTACGATAGCACATGTATACGACGTCGATTATCTTCTTAGCATACTCAATTTCTGCAATGACCGCAAAAATATGAGTGTATCCACACACTCGTCCAGCATCAATGTCGGTTTGAGCACATACTTCAGATGGCCCCAAGGCGCTTCCAACCCATATTATGCGGAAAACAAATTGTAAATTACTTTCCCCAGCTCAAATATCAATATTACACAAGCTTACCGATTATTTGTCGTGTTGCCTGTCTGAATGACCAAACGCGCTCCACATTTTTCAACACTGATGTCACTTCACGTCGAAATACTTCAAGAAGGCATGTTTGGAATTAGGTACATCTTGCACCCGCGTAATCTGTTTGCCCTCCACAATTTAGGGCATATACTTTCAACCAGGGACACTACTCTACCGCTGTCGCGCGCTTAGCATCATGTGAGCAGCATCCTCTACTTGTTAACGATAAAAAGCGTCATTCTTCGTTTTTGACATTTCAGTTCGAAAGAACTTAACAACGTGAGAATCGCAAATTAGGATCCATAAGCGAATGCTGAACGTATTGACCCTGCAAGTAAAACAAAAATATACAAAGAGCCACATCGAGCCACAAAACACGAGTCACAAAATCGCATGCCACACATACGAGACATAAAGAGACACAAACTGACACAAAGCTTCAGTCAACTATCTCAACTAACATGGCTAAGCACACTATGTATCATGAAGCTGGATTGCTTATGTCGAGCAGCATTGGTGTCATGAGTGGCATCCACCATCATCACCTCGGCAAATGCTTCGAAGAACTGGCGCGTTTGGTGCGACTAGATAGTAATCGACTGCGCTAACTTTTCTTTGCCCATGTAAACTGTAGCAGTGTTGTCTTTATGGGAGCAAATTTACCTAATTCAACAGTTCAGTCTGGCGTCCACGATAGTAGCCCCGCGCCGCGCATCCGTGATCTTGGCAACCATGTTGGGTGCGTCGCGTAACGTCACTTGTATTCCTAACAACCACTTGAAATTCAAACGAACTAGTTTAATACTAATAATGAGGATGAGTTGGCCGCATTCGTACCCGCCTTTCGTGTCAAGTACTCCATGATCAATTTCTTCTTCGCGCCAGCTCTTTCACGAAATCCAAAACCTCGACATCTTCCACACGGTAGTTTGATGGATGGTTGGTGTACTTGAGCTCGCACAGAAGGTGGTTGTGTGCGGCGACTTACTGAGTGTCCTTCACATGGAATCCCAAACCGCCTGACCAGACCACGTGCACGGATAGCTGTGCCCCACACTTAATTGCTTTAATGAAATAGCTCTCTATCTTGCCCTTGGACCGGCTTGCCCGTGACCACTCGTGTAAACAGATCAGCCTCGTGTACCGGAATCGACTAAAAATATGGGCAGCGGGCGGTAATGCATTACCTTTGCCAATCAGCAGATGTCGGCTTTCCCAGATCTTCTGACGTAGTCGATCCACTTCCGCGGGTTCGTTCGCCCCTGGGTCAATTGGATGTCGACAATCGTGACCTCCTCTGTCGTCAGTGGTATCTCCGGGATCACCGCCATGCCTTCTCCGAGAATTCCGGGCGTGTAGATCTCCGCCTTCCATGGTAAACAGACTTGTCCATTCTTCAGTTCTTCGTCGGAATCTACCATTGTGAATCTCAGCCACCACGAACCCTCTTTTCACCCGTCATTCCTTCTGTCTTCGTGGGATCAGGTACCCTGGTACCGGGGAAGCCACCTGTTGGATCAACTTGACCCTCTGGCGAGTTTACACACGACGATTCCTGTTTGGCTAGTGTTGCCACTCTCGGCAAGGATCCAGGCACTTTGTCCCATGGAAAACTCGGATCCACTTGTGGGTCAGCAGGATCCGGCGACCCGGCTTCAGTTCTCTGCGATCCTCCATCCACCGACTCTGGGTTATCTAGGGACCAGCTCTGGGGATCATCCCCGGTCTTGGATCCAGCCACTATCGCTTGGATCTCAATCGGACGATCCCTCTGTAGGATCTCTCGCGGAGCTGGATATGAAGGCCGATCCACCAAGGGGCCAGTTGGCTCCGCCGGGAGCTCCCCCTCTCCGAGGAATTCGATCTCGGTAGTCGCCTCGTACACCAGATTCTGCCATTATTTGTAGCGGCGGGATCCCACTGACACATATCCAGGTCGCCTAGGGATACCGTCCTTCGTCAACCATCGTCCGATCTCCTCATAATGGTCCAGTAATAGTCTCTTGTCGCTGACGTTCGTGACCTGGAGGTATCGTGATCGACCTGGTCCCTGGATTACGGTCGGCACACATTTCTCGCCCCGAGTGACCCACAGTTTCTCATGTTCCACCCACTTCAACCGATCTGGCAGCTCCCAAGTTTCTCCGGGCTCTATCCAGGTCGTCTTATCCGCCCTTATGATCCTCATCTTCGCCCCGTACAACGGTCGCCGTCCGCTGAGCTGGATCCGCATCTCGTCGGGGAAACACAGGGTCCCATCATCCAGATCCAACCTCACTCCGGCTGGTACCATGAAGTCCATCCCGAGGATGGCGTCTTGACCAGCGAGATCTCCAACCCAAATATCAAACCAGTATACCAAACAACCTGCCAGCGTGATCTTAATCCGAGTCCTCCCATTCGTACGGTACACGCCTTCACCAATCCCAACACAATATTGGATCCGACTCCCATCCACTTGGCACCCAACCTTACGAGCAAAGGCGGTATCTAGTATAGACACCTCGGCACCACTATCTAGGAGTAGGATTGCTTTTTCGTTGTTGATCTTGCCCCCTACCTTGGCTTCTCTGAACCACTTTCCTGGGGCATGGTACTTCCAGTATCCACGGGACTCCCCTGTTAGCAGATCCATGGATCCAACATCCCGATATACGGGATCCAGTGACCTGACAGACCTTAGGTGGATCTGCAGTGGCCTCGGCCTTGGTAGGCTCGAACCATCGACCATGTTGTCGTTTCTCCCAGAAACCGCGCGCCGCTCCCCTTTGTAAGTCCAGGGTTGAAGAGACTTCGGATCTGGCAGACTCATCCACTTGGCGCAAACTAGAGATCTTGGCAACTGACACTTCATGTAGATCACGTGTATTATCGACTGGATCTAGGGTCCTACTACCTGGATCTAGCGATGTCTTGTTCACAAATGCATAAATGCAATACCTAGAACGCTCGGCTCGTACCGGATTCAAACCCGGCGAGCGTCCTAGTTTAACATCTTCTCGGCCACTTCTGGCAACATCCCTCTGTGCTTGGCAGGATCAAACCATTGGCGGATCTGGTTGTTGAATTCCTCCATCGGACACTTGCCCACGTCGTGAATCTCGCCACAACCACGACATACGTAGAAGCAATGATCTCCGGGATGACCTTTCTTGCCACACTTCTCACAGACCAAATGTTTCCAACATCCAGATTCTGTGTGCTTCCGGGATCCGCACTGCGAACACCTGATTTGCTAACTAACCAAGTTAGTCGGAGCCGAGTGGAAGCGAGCCACTCGTCTGTCCCGGAAGGACCGAACCGCGAGGGGACCACGCTCTGCGCAGGCCATACAACCGCCGACCTAACTCGACGATACGTTGTGGTTTGTGCAAGGAATCCACATCTGACGGTATTTGTGTGTTCTACTACACCACAACTGGTGCCGCGACCCGGGAACATGAGTGTGTGCTTGTTTTTGTAGGTGCCCGCATATGAGATCTCGGGATCTGTACATCCCACGGTCCCCGGGTACGGTATCCCCCGATCGAGAGTTGTCTTCGGTCCTCGCCGTTCGATCGTTGGGTGCAGTGAGACAGACTCGGCGGTAATCCTCTGGGTCGGAGTCCGAACTGTCGGATCCCGATTCAGTTCCTGTGTCGGGCGTCGTGACGTAGTGGACACGTCAAGCTGGAGGCGTGGGCGTCAGAGCTTTTTGGCGGAACTTGCCGGATCCGACCTCCGCCTTCTTCTGGTGGTATTTCGCGCGATCCACAGCCCACAGCACTTCTTCAAGCTCATCTGCGTCTGGAAGACGTAACAGGGCCAGCCTGTCGGCCAGATCCACATCTCCCAACGTCTCGATGAAATGATCCACATGTTCCCGTAGTACCTTGGATCCCCCATCCTTGATCTTCAACTTGGCCCGTAGACCGGCCACAATTTGTCGATGCAGATATTCTAGCGGGAATTCATCCGATCTGCGGCGAGCGTGGTAGTATTGTCGTACCACCGACACTCCCAATCCACAGTACTGGGCCTGGAAACTGCGCAGCAAATCTGGCCACTTGTTCCTGGTGGATCTGTCCAGCTGCCGATACCAATTCCTGGCTGGCCCCGCTAGCAGATCCGCAAAGGTCAAAAACTTCTCAGCATCCGACGCTTGATCTCTCATGAGGGCCGACTTGACTTTGCTGATCCATGTTCTCGCTCGATCCTCGTCTTGATTCTTGCCCGTGAACTCCTTCAGATCCGATATGGCTGAGATCCGTACCCTCTGGACCATGGACGATCCACCCGACCCGGCTGCGGCTGTTGCTACCACCGCTGATGACGGGGATGGGCCATCCAGATCATCTGGGTCGAACGCATCATGGGAGTTGTCTCCCACCACTGAATCCATCCCCACGTCTCGTGCTCCATGTTCGTGGAGCACTTGCGCTTGTGGCACGGGCGCTCTCATACCCTGTTCGGCCAAGAAACGACTCATCGGAGCTTCGAAGTATCGCTGCAGGGTGCCCGAGGAAGTGTCGGAAGAGCCTGTGGCCGTCTGGTCCACTGGCGAGTCAGGATCCGTGAGGCGATTACCTTGAGCCCGATCTGACGATAACCCTACTGGCTTCTTGCCGGATTTGGCTCGATCCTGGCTGGATTGTATCAGATCACGGGTAGAGCGTACTAGATCCCGAGTCTTCACGTTCAAAGGGACTTCCTGTCCCCGGATTCTCGCCCGCGCTTCCAGCATGGATGCCCCGGAGGGATGCGTCGTGGTTCGGACGACGTGTCTGACTCATCCTCAGCGGCGGATTCGTAGTTCGAGGATGCAGCTTGGCTGACCCTCGGCGACGACACCGGATTCATAGTGCGCGACCTTTCTCCGGTGATGGACTTAACTCTGGCAAAGAGGTCCCGCGTCGCGGATACTATGAGATCCAGGTCTAGCTCGAAGATATCCTCTGCGTCGAACGCACCAGCTACGATGCCTGACTCCGTAAGCAAACGTAATAGATCTTTGACTGCCACCAACTTGTTCGCCGTTTTCGTTGGTGCTCTTACCGGCTCCCTTGGATCGTCGATCTGTCGTGGATTCAGGATCTGCATGACAGTATCTTGACGCAGGAAGTCGCGTAAAGCTTGGTGGCGATACACAAACTCGAGATCCTTGTCGGACCAGCTTGACCTGGATCCCGCTTGGTCTTCTTCCGACTCTGGAGCTTGCATCTTCTTCCGCGTAGTCTTACTCGTTTTCGTCTTCTTTCTTGTTTCTTCGACTAGCGGGCTTGATTTTAGGTACGGTGTTGGCTTAACCGGTGAATCTGCAAATGCATACCGTTTCGCCTTCACTTTCCCTTTTTTGTTAGCGGATCTTGACTTGCGTCAAGATCCGCAGGGGTCCCCAAGCGGACCTGGGGAGGATAGAGAGGTTTCTCTTCTAGATCCGGATCAGGGTCCACCTCTCTTCTGTCGACAGAGTTCCTCCCAAAACTCCATCGAACCGCGGATCTTGTTTCATTCAGCAGCGTCTTCGTCGATCCGACCTCCGACGACGCCTCTTCCCCTGGCTCAATCTTCACTTGAGCATCTTCTTGGGACTCACGGTGAAATCCCGAGTCACCAAAAGATCCGGGCACGCGCACCATTGTGGCGTAGCGGGATCAGCAAAATCGGCGAGATTGCTGGATCCCGACTTACCAACTGCGCCCAGACACCGACTAACGGAGGGGGTCCCCCGATGATCCGTGTTCTGCTGAACTTTCCTCACCTTGTGTACCCGTCGGTAGGGCGGGATCCCTGCTCTCTCGGTAACTTCCCGAAGCGTTCAAGTGGTGAAGCTTGAGTGTCTTGGCCGAGACGTGGGGATGGGGTGAACAGCAGTGGAAAATCTTCACTCTGCGTCCGTGGATGGTTCCGAATCCTAAGCGAATATTCGAGCTTATGGATCCGGGGGCCTAGATCG
>NW_003303747.1:1356013-1357464 GCF_000142945.1 Phytophthora infestans T30-4
TCGGATAGCCATTCGTCGCCGATCTTCGTCCTTAGACGAGTTTTAACGCGTTTCATACTGAAAATGAGCGCTCAGCGCTCGCCGTTGACACTGGTAGCGTACAGACTAGTTGAATTACTCGGTGCAGCGTAGGAAATATCGTATGTGCATCTGAAGCAATCATTGTGACACTAAGTTGATTGACGGACTTGGTGTTCTCAAAGCGACTGTCATTGATTGCAAATTCACGGAAGCTGATTGCCTCCTGCTTCAAACTTTCAATTTGACTTTCAAAGTCTTTCGGATAGTAGTCGCTTGCAATTTTAGAAATTGAGTCAGGGTTCCAAAAAATGAACTTTTTACGAGCGTTTAATCCTCCGCAAAGCTCCATCAGATCAAGAATGTCTCCACTAAATCGTCGTTTTAATTCACCAGCAATTCCTTTAACCACAGCTAAATACACGTCTTTATAATAGTGAAATTCTTGTGTGACAATCTCATTTCGATCCGCACCGGGGACACCAGACTTTCCTTTTCCCCTGTTACGTGATCCCCTTCGTGACCACGGTGCTGTTTTGACCGGTACGTCGATAGGGTCGTGCAATGATGTGCAGAATGCTTCCGCAGTAGCCCAAACAGTACAAAAACTAGTCTTTTCGTCGTCTTTTAGTTTGTTAGCTTGCATATTGTTGAACAAAGTTTGCGTCTGTCTCACTAGTCCTGAAGCCGAGGCTATATCCATGTCATCCTTTTGTAGATATTGAGACAAGATGTTTACTTTTTCCAATACCACTATGAGAATGTCCATGTGAAAAACAAAATCAAATGTTTGCATTTTTGTAATAATGCCCTTTGCATCAGCTCGCTTGTCGGGATTGGCTCCATCTAATTCCACGCGCCTTAATACTTGAATAATTGGAGTCCATAACCATCTAATCCGTAATAAAGCTCGCACACGACAATTCCAGCGCGTGGCACTTAAAGCCTGAGTTGCAAGAGGCTGGTTCTTACCTCGACCGGTTTCCAGATAACCACTGCTGATTAGTTGTTGTAGTTCGTCTTGCGCGTAACCATACAAACTGTCTTTCCTTTTGTATGATGCACTACAAGTAGCGTGAATAGACTGAACGATGTTGAAGCATTCCGTCACAGAGACAGTCTGTTTTGATACAGTCACTACTGCAAGATTAAGGCGGTGAGCGAAGCAGTGAACGTAGTAAGCGTACGGGCAAGTATCTCGGATCAATTTTTGTAGCCCATTATATCCACCAGACATGTTTGAAGCCCCATCGTATCCTTGGCCACGGCACCGAGAAATGTTTATTCCCCAAATTGCTATTTGATTTATCAACGCAGATTTAAGTGACTCAGAAGAGGTATCGCGAACGTGAACCGAACCCAGAAGACGTTCTCGAATTTCACCAGTATGCCTGGATAAAAACCGGACTACAATAGACATGTTTTCTTTTTCC
>NW_003303747.1:1357564-1359086 GCF_000142945.1 Phytophthora infestans T30-4
CATAGTTTACGTGTTTGAAATGCGGCGAGTACTGAATGACTTGTACTGTTTGGAGACAGGCAAAGCGGTAAGACTTGAAGTCGAGATGAGAGTACGAGAAACAAGGATAAAAGAGAGCGACTTCAACGTCTGAGACGCGTCTGGGACGAGGGTGCTCGGAGAGAAGACAGTTGGCTTTAGCCTGGTTGAAAAAGAGAACAGAGATTTTATTCCGCTATTTGCTAAGCCGTGAATACAGCTTTAGCAATTCCTACTCTTGGAAGCGCTGCGCTTAGTGATACAGTTGCTACACAAGTGATTGTTGCTCAGGGTTAGGAGGGGGCTCGAGACCCGTATACATCGCGTTGACCCAGTGGACCACATCTGGTAGCTATCGTGGATGTGTATACACATGGTGGATGTGCACCCTTTCACCTATTAGAGCCGAATACAGACCTGCTCCCCTCGAACAACGGGAATTAGGAAGCAAATGTTCTCTGGGTTCATCGCCAAGACGCGGCCTGGATACCGTGTAGAAGAGACCGCCGGTCGAGTAGCGCGGCAGCCGCCTTGTCGAATGGCATCCTCAGCATGGGGTCAGCGATCTGACAAGTGGTCTGAGCCGGGACGACCGCATCATTAGTCACTCGTATTACAATAAGAGATATGTCAACATGTGATACATGTTGCAAAGCAACAAAACGAGACAAACGAAACCACCGGGTCTTCTAAATTCGCTCAGCATAATAAGTAGAAGGTGGGTTGACATCTCGATGGATTTATATGGTAGCACTACCAAAATGGCGCAAGATGAGATGAGGGAGGCCCAAGAAAGAAATGAAAGTTCATTACGATATGAATCGCAAGTCTCAAGACTTTGAAGTGGGACATTTAGTGCTTTTGGATGGGAGAAACATCAACATTCATCACAAAATTTCGCAAAATTGTCTGACACCACGATTTGTAAAACCGTACCCCATCGTGGAAAAGGTACACCGAGATTCGTACAAATTAGCAGTGTCGGATGGCTGAGGCCCATCAGTTTCACCTCATGTCAGGATATCGAGGAGACGGTACGAATTGCAGTATTTGATTGGTGGTGAAAAGCCAAAAAAACCTCTCCCCCGGAGATTTTTTTGGCATTTTGTGGGGACACACTCTGGCGCCAAAAAAGAGAGACCACGGCCAAAATTTAGCGGTTTAATGGAGATTTTCAGGAAGCAAGTGAGAACCGTGGAGAACTTAAAACAGACCTAAACCAGGTACCAGGATTGGTCACCAAATTTGGACTTCAGAGAAGAATAGTTTCCTCTCAGGAAGAGGTCCTTGCTTAAGGGGGGGGGGGGGAGGCGGAGACGCGTCTCCATCAGGATTGGATATGTAAATGTCGCCACCTCATTGGGTGTTCATTTAAATTGGGTACATTATACTATACAAAAGGTTAGTATCGTACAGCTAGCCAAAACTAGTATATTGTCTCTCAGAAAGGAGAGATGATCATAATCCTGATTGAAGTGCACACAACTATGATAGGCGACAGCAG
>NW_003303747.1:1359911-1361969 GCF_000142945.1 Phytophthora infestans T30-4
AAACGTGAGCAAAGTGGGGTCAGTATCGCCGGTAGTGTACAGTGAAACCCGCGTCAGTTAAGTGAGAAATTAAGGGAACAAATGTCACAATGTGTGTCCAAATGATTGAATGGCTGAAACAAGGTGGGCCAGACTTAAACCCAGGAACCTGTTGTATACTAATGTTCGCCATGCGTATGAAGACCCAAATCGTACACTCTTGTGGAGTATGGCACACTAAGTATCAGACGACATTGCCTGAACAGACTCAGCGAATACCGAGAGGAGGCGCGTGCCTCGATGGCTCGTGTTTCGCTCTCGCGTGCCTCCAAGACATATCGGCAACGCGACTGGCGACAGTGAGCGGGCGGCACACGCCGGCGACCAGGAGTAGCCGGTGACACGCGGCTACTGAAGCAGCAGCAGGAAGGGCAGGTACTGCTGCCGCAGAAGCTCGTAGATAGGGATAGTTTGAGGACTCTTTGACATAATTGACTTCGCAACTTGGTATACAGCGCGCAAAACGTCATAACTCTTAAGTCCCAAAACCACTTATTACGACTGAGGGACGCAAAATGACGGAGGACATCGACGACATCGCTGATGGATTGGACAGCGGCGATGCAATAAACACTATTCAAGTCGGAATGACTTTTGATTCTGCTTCACATGCTCTTCATGCTATTCAAGACTACGCTTTATCTCATGGGAGGTCTGTACAGTACGAGTTTTCCGTGCGTGTCTATACTGAGTACTGCGACCTCTGCAGCATAACATGGCTTCATGCAATACCAGTGTCTGGTGAGCCACAAGAATACACCGCTACAGGTCCGGATCACCTAGCCCAGCTCGTACTTGAGCAGGAAATGGATAGATTTTCAGTGAGCGATCTGCAGGCCTATTACACGACGTGGCTGTGTTTGTGATATACCCCCCTGAGTCAGAATAAATAGCGCGAGTTAACCTGACTTTCTCCCTGAGTCAGAATAACTCGCGCGAGTTAATCTGACTTTCTCCCTGAGTCAGAATACCTCGCGCAAGTTAATCTGACTTTCTCCCCGATTCAGATTAAGTCGCGCGAGTTAATCTGAATTATCTGAGTCTGATTCGCTTCGAACGGTTGGTTCCGGTGGCCAATCCCAAATTAAGGGCGCGATGTCCAAGCGCACGTGCACCCAGCGGGCCGAGAGAGAGAAGATAGAGCTGCTGAAAAAGTGGAAAGCTTATCCAGAATGGACTGCAGCAGACGCTTCGCTAGAGCTAAACGTCAAGGAGCCTACCCTACGGGGATGAATACAACAGTATTGAGATAAACTATACTGGGGGTTCTGTGATTACCGGTATCGTCTCCCAATTGGGATTGGCTCCCACCGACCAACAAGGGATTTGCTGAATGTCAAGTTGCGACAGTAAGTGACTCGGTACGAAAGCTGTGTTCACCATCCTTGTCTGTGATCATTTTACACTTTCTGTCACAGCTTTCATGTATCCACTCACTTGGTGTCATTTTCCCAATAGAAAATGTGAATGGAATTATTGCAGCCAAATAAATGATCCTGTATCGGAAAATAATGCCCTGCAGCTACGTCCTCTTAATATGAAACAGTTGGCGGTGACCCGGGTCACACCAATGACCCGGTACTCAGCTATTCTGTCATAAAACATATGCTTTATTTAAGTTTCTGTAATCAGGCAATGCCGACTATCCTTTCCTTGCTGCAGCTCTGGATGCACTGTAGCTTCGATCCAACGTCCGAGTTAAGCTAAATGATGTCGTTCCTAAAATATGTGTCGCCTTCAATATCTGAGGTTGCCAATACTGATTGTTGTTATTGGCGTCGACTGCGTGGTCATTAGTCATCACTGTGCTGCTAGAAGTGCCCGAATTCGAATCATCGATATGCAGGCTGCTTGGTATTTGTGGACGGGGTGTCTGAAAGCGCAGGATAAATGTGAATTTTGTTGTATGAGCTTGTTGCTTCCGAGGTCATCCAATTGGTCGCTTTGCTTGCACTCCTACAGCTACTTCTCTCTTCGTACTTCTTCACCTTTGTATGCGTCACTAGACTCGTCCTTATG
>NW_003303747.1:1362871-1365411 GCF_000142945.1 Phytophthora infestans T30-4
GCCACTGCGAAAAGGACGATTCCGCGTTCTAAACTGCGGGCATGTGATCGTCCACAGCTCGGTCTACTCCCAGCTTATCGTTTCCAGTTCCTGGTCCTTGCGGCTATCCCCCACGCCAGTTATTTGTGTCTCAGAACTTCCACCGAGATACTCTTGGATGATAACCGGCTCACGTCGGGCGTGACGCAAAGACCTTGCCGCAAGATCTAGCTGATATCATTACTGCAGCACGTGCAGTACACGATGACATGTACGAATCCGAATAGAATGTAGTTCTTCTGTTGGTACGGCTCAACGGAGGTAAAGTTGCATTACTCAGAGTGATTGTCACTTTGTTGCGGTCTAGAATTGTAAATATTGAAAGATTTGTGGTTTCCATGTCACCGTTTTGAGACCCACCATGAGCAAGAAAGTGGTGTTAGAAGAGGACGAGTATGTGGAGGCGCTTGGCCAGATCATCGAGCGCGATTTCTTCCCAGACCTACCCAAGCTCAAGAAGCAGACAGAGGTGCGCTTCGCACAGCCACCAGTGCCCTGAATGCCGTCCATTGTGTCACTAAACATTTATGTTGCTGTTTTCCAATTGCAGCTGCTACGAGATGAAGAAGGATTGCCGTGGACCGACACAACATTACGTGCTGCTTCGACCTCTCGAGGCGTTGTATCTGTGCGTAGCAACGCTAATGAATCAGGATGGGATCAACCTACTCCAATGGTGGAGCAGTACGCACTTGATGAAGATGGACACGATAGTACGAAGGCATCCATGACGCTGAACCATTTCGTTGCGACCCATACTTCCGAGGACAACGAATCATTCAACGAACTGCAAGAAAAAGCGGTGAAAGATCATCAACGACGATACCATTGGGCGTTTGACGACGATAAGGACAAGGGCGACCCGAAGCTTCACTTGTTGACGAATGGGACGTGGATTTCGAAGGAACAGCGACAGATTGCAGACGCAGCTTGTGCTCCTAAAGGTTAGACACTGCTTTTAGCTTGGTGATCGTGAAGCTTCGACTTATCAATGTCGATACTCCTTGTTGATATAATGGTCCCCATCCGGAAAGGCATTGCAGCGCATTGGTCAATGAAGAAAGTTGGAGTTCTACCGTCAAACCGCTTCAGTCTCGTGATGGGAAAGAATCGTTTTTTTTCATATCATGGGATATCTACACTTTTCGAGCAACAAGTCGCCACAAGCCCGTACGGACCGAGCGTGGAAGATTCTACCGGTGCTCGATGTGCTACAGCGAACATTCGCTCGTGAATACAGAGCTCCCCCAGTCATCAGCTTCGATGAAGCAACACTGCCTTCGCGCTCGCGATACAATTCCATGAGGATCTTCAACAAGGACAAGCCCCACAAGTGGGGGACGAAGGTGTTTGTTGCTGCGTGTGCCAAGACCGCGTACTGCATGAGGTAACTTGAGGCAAGCTTCGGCTTGCCTTTTTTTTTTGCCCAAGTACTTATGTTGACTTGTCCAACATAAGAATCCTGCGCCATCTGTCGATACAACATAATATTAACATAATCGTCTCTGTTGATGTGTTTGCCTGCTAGAATTGAGATTTATTGCGGGGCGAAGCCACATCTACGTACTCCTGTTCCAAAGGATAACAACACTGGAGAAGCGGCTGTACTTCGAAACATGAAAGCTCTCTATCTCCGTCACCGACGTCTCCATGGAGATTAGTCGTCACCGACCGTTTCTACACGTCGGTCAAGCTGGCGCTGGAGCTGCTTCATTATCGGATGTATCTAACGGGGACGATACAGACGGATAGATCAGGTTACGCTGCTGGAGTGATCACTACGAAAACGAAAAAAAAGGTGAACAGGCGCGAGGTACTGGTGCCTCCGCAAGGTACCATCAAGCTGGCTCAAAACAAGATGTTTCCGCAACTAACTGCTGCCATGTGGATGGACCTTAACCCGGTGCACCTGCTCTCAAGTGGGGGCAGCCGCCAAACCGGCACCGTGAGTACGTACTACATGCATTGGGTTCCTATTTGGTTGCTAGCACAAATTGTATTTGTATTCTAGTGAGACGCATCCACGGTGAAATGACGCCGGTGCCGGCTCCAGAGCTTGTTCGCGGCTACTACCGCTGGATGGGTGGAGTCGACGTCCATGATCAACTCCGGTTGCAACGTTACAGCGTGCAACTTTGCTACAAAACACGCAAGTACTACAAGACTCTGTTTCTGGGGCTTCTGGGTATGGCGCTCGTGAACGCGTTTATCGTTCATCGACACTATCGAAAGGTAAACAGCAGGCGCTCGCCAAAACACTTCTCGTTTTTTGAGGAATTGATGGAGCAGCTACTGGCAGTAGATTCAATCGAAGCGTTTGACGAGATTGAGGTAAGTCAAATGTTGACCAGTCAACATAACCTCATCTGCTTCAGCAGCCTTCCAACATAACAACTAACTTATGGTGGGCTTGACTGTATTGGAACAGCCTCTCAATGCTTCCCAAGATAGAACTGCCTATTTACGGGCGCCCCTTATTGTATATTTAGGTGAGACTATAC
>NW_003303747.1:1367891-1369513 GCF_000142945.1 Phytophthora infestans T30-4
ATCTTCTCGGATCTTCCGTTAGTTCAATTCGGGTATTAGTATGTTCATCGTAATGATGATGTCCGAAACTCACTCTTTCCGTTGTGATAGTTTTACTCTTCTCACCGGTCAAATGTTCAGGGTGTTCTGTAGCACTACATGTGGCTCTGTCAGATTGATTCTTATAACACACCGCAACGTCGGCGTGACTTGCCTTCTATCCTGTCACACTGTTAAGGGCCCATTCGACAGTGTCACAACGTCGGAGTGACTTTTGAAATGTCCAAACTGTCGAAATGATTTGTAGACGCTGAATTGAATCTCCCCTCACCTCCCCGGGTGTGTTGGTCTTTCCCCTCAACACTTTCGCGGCTTGGGAGACTGTGCCTTTGGGAAAATCGTGGGATATCTCTTCCCTCAGCCATCTTCAAAACTCGAAGCGCTTCCATCATTTTCAGGTATACCTGAGTCCCGTTGCGGCTCATAATATTCGCAATACGGCAACCCACAATGTAAGCCGAGCGAAACTTATTAGTGCCATTCAGCACGTGATACAGACCAGCTTTTATTGACGAGTCGTGGGCCCTAAACGTTCTGCATGCAGCTCCACCAGTGGATGCCTTGTCCTCCTCAGCAGGAAGGTTTAGCTTGCGCGTCAGGCTCCAGCGGGCTTGATGTGCTTCAATGGGATCGAGCTCTTATTCGAGAGGAGCCGCCAGTAAATCACGTGACGGGCATGGTAACAGATCTGTTCTTGCGAAAGTACGGGGGCACCTTGAAAATTTCAATAAACTAGAGACCAAAGATTACTACGCACGTTTCGCGGTAAAGGCATCATTACGTACTATGGTGTCTACATGATTGACGCGCGGAGATCCTGCCGACGAGGTCATCTCTAAAACGTTCTTGTGAAGGTCGCGAATAGTGTAGAAAGTCTTTCGAACACTTTCAACTCGGTATTCCTTTTCAGCCAGCCGGTACGCACGCTAACTGACCTCCCGTGTCTTTATATCGAGCTCTGCATCAGCCCTACGATAGCACATGTATACGACGTCGATTATCTTCTTAGCATACTCAATTTCTGCAATGACCGCAAAAATATGAGTGTATCCACACACTCGTCCAGCATCAATGTCGGTTTGAGCACATACTTCAGATGGCCCCAAGGCGCTTCCAACCCATATTATGCGGAAAACAAATTGTAAATTACTTTCCCCAGCTCAAATATCAATATTACACAAGCTTACCGATTATTTGTCGTGTTGCCTGTCTGAATGACCAAACGCGCTCCACATTTTTCAACACTGATGTCACTTCACGTCGAAATACTTCAAGAAGGCATGTTTGGAATTAGGTACATCTTGCACCCGCGTAATCTGTTTGCCCTCCACAATTTAGGGCATATACTTTCAACCAGGGACACTACTCTACCGCTGTCGCGCGCTTAGCATCATGTGAGCAGCATCCTCTACTTGTTAACGATAAAAAGCGTCATTCTTCGTTTTTGACATTTCAGTTCGACAACGTGAGAATCGCAAATTAGGATCCATAAGCGAATGCTGAACGTATTGACCCTGCAAGTAAAACAAAAATATACAAAGAGCCACATCGAGCCACAAAACACGAGTCACAAAATCGCATGC
>NW_003303747.1:1369780-1370612 GCF_000142945.1 Phytophthora infestans T30-4
GTTACATTTTGTGCTTTGAAGCGAAGAGATTTCGTCTTGCTAATGGTGCGTCGCAGCCTGGCAGCCCCGAGGACAGGCACGGCAAAGTTCCGCAACAAGATTTTGGGGTTAAGTGCCGTCGCAGAGCAGAATTCAGCAGTTCCATCTTTTGATGAGCACGGTAATGGCGTCGAGCAGAAAGATATCGTTACTCAGATGAACGAGGAGCTCGCCAGAAGACAAGTAAGTGCGTCGACTGCACACTACATGCGTTTGAAACCTTTTCTTACGCGAACGTGGTGAATGCAGGAGACTTATGTGCGTCGAGAACGGCAGTACAAGGTTAGGATTAATGAGCTGGAGGCTCTGCTCTCAGATTCTCGCGCGAAGAAAAGTAAGGAAAATACGTTGGATGCATCGATGGATCGTGTGCGCTCCATGCATCGGAGTATTCTCGATAGTGTGGACCAAGTGCAGGACCGAACCAGCAAAATTCTGCAAGGCAAGTTTGTGAAGCATCATGACTATTTGACATGGAACTGACCTGTTTTACTGAAACTAACCAAAATAGAGCAAGAAAAAGATCTTCTGCGAGCTTTTCGAGCACGACTGTACAGTGTGCAGGAGGAGCTTGAATCGGAGAAAAACAAGACGGATGATGGTGCGTCTGCGTGGATAGAGAAGAGCAAGCAGCTTGAGACTGAAGTAGAGTGGACGAAGGAACTGGCGGATCGACTCGATAGGTTAAATCAGAGCTTGACTCGAGAAAACCAACGGTTAAAAACGCAGTTTTCCACGCAAGAGAACGATCGCGAATTTCTCGTCAAGCAACTTGTGACGGTCAAGAAGGACA
>NW_003303747.1:1370712-1371563 GCF_000142945.1 Phytophthora infestans T30-4
CCCTTTTAGCTCATGGTGAGCGCTGCTTGAGAGCACAGGTCGGTGGTCGAGCCACCAGGCACAGCTTGTCGTTCCATGACGATTGTTCACGCTTGGACAGCTTAGAGCATCCGCTTTAGCTCAGTGGTCGAGCGTTGGCTTTGGAAGCCACAGGTCGGTGGTTCGAACCCGCCAGGGCACAGCCCTCTCGTTCCATGAACTATTGTCCTTGAATGGACAAGCTTAATGGCAACGCTTTTTCAGCTCAGTGGTCGAGCGCTGGCTTTGAAAGCCACAGGTCGGTGGTTCAAATCCACCCGGGCGCAGCCCTCTCATACCATGAGTAGTCCGTTCTCGGACTGACGTACGGGCATCGCCCTTGTAGCTCAATGGTAGAGCTCCGGCCTGTCAAGCCAAAGGCCAGTGGTTCGATCCCCGTGCGGGACACCACTTTCGCTGTTACAGCGCATCCACATTTGGATCATGCTCATCGAGCAAGTTGTTTCAAAACAACTATGCGTCTATCGAGACGCTTGTGCCTGAACCTTGTTCAGCACAACACGAAGCACCTGCTTCTTTCGGGACCATGTCCCTAACACTACGAGGTCTCTCCACCTCCTGCTCCTGCTGCGAGCACCGCTCATACGTACGAGCTGGCTGCTGCAGCCACTGGTCAGAGCCTGAGCTCAACTACTGACCTCATCGCTTCCCACTCTAGTGTGAGGACGCTCAGCGCCTAGGCGACGCTGTCGCACGCCAATGGTAGGCGCTTTCGGCACATGATGTGCCGGTCGTAGCGGTCAACGACGCTAGGGCAATCTTTGCCGGAGGATAACCTCAAACTCCCATGAAGTCTGTGAAGTGAAGGTAAA
>NW_003303747.1:1371663-1372731 GCF_000142945.1 Phytophthora infestans T30-4
AAGCTCATCTGCGTCTGGAAGACGTAACAGGGCCAGCCTGTCGGCCAGATCCACATCTCCCAACGTCTCGATGAAATGATCCACATGTTCCCGTAGTACCTTGGATCCCCCATCCTTGATCTTCAACTTGGCCCGTAGACCGGCCACAATTTGTCGATGCAGATATTCTAGCGGGAATTCATCCGATCTGCGGCGAGCGTGGTAGTATTGTCGTACCACCGACACTCCCAATCCACAGTACTGGGCCTGGAAACTGCGCAGCAAATCTGGCCACTTGTTCCTGGTGGATCTGTCCAGCTGCCGATACCAATTCCTGGCTGGCCCCGCTAGCAGATCCGCAAAGGTCAAAAACTTCTCAGCATCCGACGCTTGATCTCTCATGAGGGCCGACTTGACTTTGCTGATCCATGTTCTCGCTCGATCCTCGTCTTGATTCTTGCCCGTGAACTCCTTCAGATCCGATATGGCTGAGATCCGTACCCTCTGGACCATGGACGATCCACCCGACCCGGCTGCGGCTGTTGCTACCACCGCTGATGACGGGGATGGGCCATCCAGATCATCTGGGTCGAACGCATCATGGGAGTTGTCTCCCACCACTGAATTCATCCCCACGTCTCGTGCTCCATGTTCGTGGAGCACTTGCGCTTGTGGCACGGGCGCTCTCATACCCTGTTCGGCCAAGAAACGACTCATCGGAGCTTCGAAGTATCGCTGCAGGGTGCCCGAGGAAGTGTCGGAAGAGCCTGTGGCCGTCTGGTCCACTGGCGAGTCAGGATCCGTGAGGCGATTACCTTGAGCCCGATCTGACGATAACCCTACTGGCTTCTTGCCGGATTTGGCTCGATCCTGGCTGGATTGTATCAGATCACGGGTAGGGCGTACTGGATCCCGAGTCTTCACGTTCAAAGGGACTTCCTGTCCCCGGATTCTCGCCCGCGCTTCCAGCATGGATGCCCCGGAGGGTCCTAAAGTCATGCGTCGGGGCTCGGACGACGTGTCAGACCCATCTTCCGCCGCGGATTCGTAGTTCGAGGACGCAGCTTGGCTGATCCTCGGCGACGACAC
>NW_003303747.1:1374672-1375715 GCF_000142945.1 Phytophthora infestans T30-4
AGCTTGTTAAAAGCATGAAACAAATGCGCCACTTGCCCGTTTCGGCTTTTTTGACACAGAACGTGGGTGTCGAGTGCGGGAGACTTTACTCTCACGCACCATCCCTGCCTCGTGCTTCGCACGGAAGAATGCGTCAATGACGTCACACTGCTCTCTCGGCAAAGGCCATTGCCTTGTTACGCAGTATTTGGTTCCAGGAACCAGGTCAATCTCATGACACACGCCTCGATCCGGAGGCAGGCCCGTCGGTGGGTCTTTTGAGACAACGTCTCCATATTCCTTCACCACCGGGTAGAAGGGATCCGAAGGATCTTTGAGGATCGCCGATCCACTTCTTGCGCTCAGCGCCTTCTTGGTGTCCTCTAGGACCGCGTCGTCCACGACGGATGAGGAGTTCAACTCCTCCTCAGGTCCCAGCAAGACCACCTCGGCTAGCTCGCCTGCCTTTAAGGCTTCGCCGAACTCGGCAATGGACATCTCGTCCAACTCTAGCAGAGCATCTGCAGCGGGCAGAGTATCAAGGCTGATATCGCCTTCTACCTCCCCCGTCACTCCGTTCACGAGTGTATACAGCTGTTCACAGCAATCACGTGGAGCATCACCGCTCGTCACGTTGGACACATCGTCCGACGTCGAAGACGTCACAGACGCCCTGCGTCTTCTTCTCCTCTCCCTCCGCGACCGAGCCCGGCCGGATGAGGGCGGTGTGGCGACATCTCCGTCACTACCACCGGGTGCAGCAGCACCATCACTCCTCGAAGAGGATACAGTGTCTCGCAAGACACTCGGCTGAAAGCCAAGAGGTTCTTGACCTTCACACAGTGAACTAGGTGTCACTTCACCTGCATCTCCTGGGCCACGCCCATGATGCCTCGACTCGCAGTCGACCGCGACCCTAGGGTCACGCAGCGGTAGGTCATCGACCAGATTCATACCACTCAGTGGATTACGCGCCACTCCGCGCTCGTCCTCACCAGGACCCAGCAGTTGGTCATTGACCTGACCTGCACCCGCTCCGCGGATAACGTGTCGCACCACGTACG
>NW_003303747.1:1375925-1439287 GCF_000142945.1 Phytophthora infestans T30-4
CGCATCCAGGTCTAAGACCAAACAGCGTTCCGCGCTATCGAAGTTCTCAAACTTCACTCCAAGGTCGACAGAGACCTTCGACACAGTTACCAGTGTCCCCGTCGCGAGACGGACAGAGATCGTATCTCTCGTTGGCACTTCCAGTGCCTCAGCATACAGCTGACTCCCTTCCAGGGTGGAGCGACGGGCGTAGTTGCCCGAGGCTCCCGAGTCAATTAAGACTCTCCATGGCTTTGCAAAGCCCTTCACGTTCGCTTGAACGACCAGCAAGCCCGGCTTGCACACACTCTTCTCGTAAGAGAGCTCAGCTCTCTTCGGGGCTGAGCCCCGTTGTCCTCTACCTCTTCGAGGCACAACAGAACTCAGTTCTTCCCCAGTAGGCCGCCCCGCGCCTACTGGGAGTTGCCGTTTCCCGGCGATGACCCGGAGGTTTGGCTCGCCGGAGCCTCGCGCTTCTTGCGCAGAGGGCAATAGGCCCTCAAGTGCTTAGTGCTATTGCACACAAAGCATCGGCGGATGCCGGCGCGCTGCTCCGCAGCAAGAAGCTCCGCTTCTTCATCTTCAGCATAGCTGAGGTCCATCGGCTCTGGACCGCTCGAAGAGCTTGCGCTACCAGCGCTCCAACCAGGTCGCGCCGACCTGAAGTTGTGCTCGGCATTCAATGCCACATCCACCGCCTCTTCAAAAGAGTTAGGGTGTACACGGAACACTTCCGTTCGAGCTGCGCTCACACGAAGTCCCTCCATGAACACGGTCACGCTGACCAGTTCCGGAAGAGGGTCCGCCGCCATTCCGGCGATAAGAGTTCTCAACTCTTGGACATAGTCCAATAAATCCTTCTTACCCTGGCGGGTAGCAAGGAACTTTGACCGGATACGGTACGCCTGATTAGGCGGCGCGAACACGCGCGAAAGCTGTTGCTTCAGCTGATCCCAAGTGGGAAATGCAGCGTCAACAGACGTGCCGCACGTTAGTGCCCATTCGCGAGCGCGACCTCCAAGCCTGGAGACAGCCAGCGCCACGCGCTGATGCTCAGACTGGAGCAGGGCCGATCCCATGGCCATCTCGACCTCACGGGTCCAGAGAAGGAGATTCTCTCCATCCTTCCCCTCGAAGGTTTTTACGCTCACCATGAGCGGTTTCAGTCTCATAGACTCTTCACGCGTCATCGACGCCGCCGCCGTTGCGGCGCTCATCTTCTCTTGGACATGCTCCAAGAGCGCGTTCTCGTAGCGGGAGAACGATTCCAGCCTGGCAGTGACCGCCTCTGGACCTTGCGATGCAAGATGAGCCACGCCCTCCGGGCCAAGCAAGGACATAAGCTTATTAAGCGCGTCTTGCTGCGCCGGGGGCAAATTCGCGAACACGGGGTGTTCCATCCTCGCAGAGGATATAGTCAACCGACTCAAGAGCGGGATTGACTACAAGTGCTACCAAGTGCAGCGGGGGCTGCCCGTATCTTTTAGCGTCAGAGGAAGACGTTCGACTCAAAGAGTCACTAATACTAAGTTCCTTATCCAAAGGACACTTACAGCCCAAGACCAGGGCTCAAATTAACACCTTAACTTTTATGCTTCAAAACCAGAAGCGTTTTATTTACTATTATTGCGGCCAAGCCGCCTAGGGGTAAATGTATCTCTTTAACTATCTAGCATAGTTAAACCTAATCAAATGCATAACGTGTGGCTTTCAGCCAACGTACTGAGATACCTTGTTAACTCTCCAACTTATGTACTGAGAGTTTGTTAACTCTCCGGGTACTTCGTACCCCTGTGTGCTCCACACCATGTAACCCCGTTACAGCCACTGCGTTGCGCGGTGGAATCCGTACTTAGCGGCCAGCTTCTCTGTCACTTCTCGTGCAGATCTAACATCGAGTACAACCTATGTATAATACATACTTCTCCGTCCCACCAATTTGTAAGAATTTTAGATTTTTTTTAAAGTAGCACTACCAATATGAACTTGGTAAAAGTCTAAGTACCCTTATTCGGAAGCTTGAGTCAGTGTGCTATTCGCTATATTTTTTGTGACTTTATAACAGCGACCAGCAAGTAAAAAACGCCATGAATGTGGGGCTCATATTTGGAGGGAATTCTGTTATTTTTTGGAAGTCGTAGATTAATTTGCGAAATTTTACAAACTTGCAGTAAATGCTCACTTCGATATGGCGATCCTATACACATCAGCGTAATCACGATCGACGTGTGTAGCACTCGCTAATAGGCGCTCAACTACAAAACAATTTAGTGCTTGTAGTTGCTAAGTCGATTTGTATCAAATCAGAGGAAACTGTCATCAAATCATTGGAAGAAATACGGTATCATCCAATGGGATCATCGTAACAGTTTTCTTGTATTACACACAAAAAAGAAATCTCTATAAATTGGTGGACAGAGAAATATTAGTATATAAAATTAGGACGGAAGGGATTTACGGCTTCTGTACATGTCGGCGCTCTTCGTTAGTGCGCTGCGGCTTGCGCCGCATCGGAGAAAGCTAATCGAAGTGAAAATGCGCAGGAAAGTCAAATTGGACGGCGCTTAATAATATTGGCTCTTTGCGCGGTGTTAAAATATTTACGTCTTTTGGCTGACTGTTGGAAGTCGATGAGTCTTGACTTCATCTTTGGGCTTCCCGCCGACGAACATGGCAACACCGGAATTTTGGTGTTCGTGTGTCGGCTGAGCAAGATATTGTCAATTCCAGTGAAAATTGGATACGGAGGGTGATTGACGGATAGTCTGAAAAATCAACACTTAGGTATGATTGGTCAAAACTCACCAGCTGCAACTTAGGTTGAGCTACAAGCTGATATTGATGCGAAGTAGCGTCAGCTGGGGATGCTGGTATCTGCTGCTCAGGTTGACCAACAGGAGATGCAGCTCGGGGTAATGTTCGACGTCGTGTGGAACGTGGAGTCCGCGGCTGTCTAGCTGTACCAGGGGCTGGAGAAGGTCGAGCTTGAGCTGATTCACCAGGTGATCTTGCTGCTCCAAGAAGTGACGCTCGTTAGGCTGCGGATGACACTGGACCCGGGGTTGAGTATGCCCTAGTCGTGGTCGCTGGCAGTGCTTCTCGGTCTGGAGGTGTACGCCGTCGTATTGGACCTGGGTGGGGCGGTGTAGTCTCCGTTGGCGTCCGAATACGCTCAGGATATGGAGATACACGGGCCGAATGTGGCGATATACGTGTTCGACCACCACAGCGTGCACCATCAGCTGATGCAGCACCCGCTGGTGGGGGTCCTCTTGCGCTACCAGGCGAGACGTTAGATCGGAGATCCATTACCGTTTGCTGACACGGGAAACGTTGCCGATGCGCTCTGCTCTGACCATGCAGTGTGTGGAAACCTGTCGCATGTAATGTCTCCGTATGATGTATGGTAGGATGAACGATTTCATAGGCCATTCAGCGCGGGTGATTAATAAATCAGGCAGTCAAGTTTTGAGTAGAAAGCACAATAGTACATCTTGCTCCGCTTCCCGTCACTGTTACGGGCGAACAAACCGCAAGGCTGTTCGTCGATGGCGTGTTCCGCTATTACGGTCTCCCGGAGACGATTGTCTCGGACCGAGACCCGCGGTTCACGGCTGCGTTTTGGAAAACGCTGTTTCCTTTACTGGGAACTCGTCTGCAGATGTCCACTGCGGGTTATCCACAGGCAGACGGCCAGACAGAGTGTGTCAATCGAGTGCTCGAGGACACTCTGCGCAGTGTGTGCGCAGCAGCACCACGTACGTGGTCGACGCAGCTTCCAGCTGTTGAGTTTGCGCTCAACAACGCGGTGCACGCGTCCACGGGGTTCACGCCGTTCTACTCGAACGGCTTCCGTCACCCCAGAGTGCCTCTCACTCGTCGAGGAGACACTGACGCCTCTATTCTAAGAGGGGGAGAGGCTCGGAAAGCCCTTTCCTCCCAGGTCTCGGATGTGAGACCAGTTTCGCTGCGGAAACAAGTGGAATCCTTTATGGATACCAAGCTGAGCATTGTCAGCAGGGTCCGCGATGTCATGGCAGCGGCCCAGGATAGACAAAAGGAGTACTCGGACAAACATGGAAGAGGAAACTTAAGTGTATTTAAAGTAGGGGACTTAGTGTACTAGACACGAGGAACCTACCTCTTGACACTGCCAGCTCTGTCGGCAGCAACAAGCTGAAGCACCGCTTCATCGGACCATTTGCAGTCCTGGCCAGACATGGTGCGTCGTACACCATCGACCTGCCCAAGTCAATGACGACGCACCCGACGTTCTATGTTGGACGTCTTAAGCGGTACTTTGATCCGCAGGGGGTGGCTGACTCGCAGGCCCACCTTGGTCCAGCTCCTCAAAGCGAGGGCCGGTCACAGACGTCGACGAGGGCGTCGAAGCAGGCGCCCAAGCCTCGGTCTGGACGGCAAAGCTGCGGTCAAGACCGTACGCGGGTGGGGCTCCGTACCAACGGACCCCGGAGCCATACACCGAGTTCGCTGAGTACGCCGGGTACGCACCATACGCGTACGTCTGCGAGTGCGTCGAATGTGGCTCCGGACATGGCAACAGAGCCTCGATCCGTCGGATCATGCGGAAGGCCTCGTCCAGATCGGTCGAAAAGGCCCGGCGATCCACCTGTAGATGCAGGCTCGCGACCTCACGCTCCAATAGGTCCAGGCGGTCCGCAAGGCGAGCGAGCTCGCCCTGATTCCCGGCCTGGCCGGCAGCATTTTCGCCAGTCCCAAGGCCAAGTGCAATCTCAAGCACGAGAACACGTTCAGGGCCCTGTGTCGGACCCGCAGGAGAAGGACACGGTCGAGAGTGGCGTTCGGGAGGCGCCGAGTACTCATACTCGTACGAGGGCACCTCCGCCCCTGCTTGACCGGAATGGAGAAGTCCACTTCCACGTATAGCGAATCCTCCAGGAGCAACGGCGTCGCGGTAAGCGACAGTTCCTCGTGAAGTGGAGGGGTTATGCCCACTCCGAGAATTCGTGGGAGCCAATTGAACGGCTCCTGATTGACTGTTCGAAGGCTGTCGCAATCTGGGAACAGATGCGGCGGCAGCTTCAAAAGTAGTCCAGGGCTTCTTGCCCGAACGGGGTGTGGACGTTGAAGACACTCCGTACCCGCGCTCATCATGAGCGCTAGAAGCTGCGCGCTTCAGGATGTCCCTTGGCAGCATGCGCTTGCTGACCATGTGGGCAAACCGAACACGAAGATCACGCTGGTCCAGGATGCGGGGCAACAGCTGGTCTTCATGGAGTTCCCGTAACTCCGTGGGTGAGTACTTGAGAGACTCAACCCAAGCCCAGAACATGCCCTCACAAGACCTCCAGGTGGGACAGTTCTCGGGTAGAACCCAGGGGTAGCTTCAAAGAGGGAAGAGACCACCCCGGTTCTCGGGCTTCTTACGACACGTAGTGAAGTCCTTGAGAGGAATGCGGTGTGGCGCGAGAAGCACACACCGAGCAGCCTCCAAGTTGTCAACAAACAACTGTTCTTTCTGAGCAAGCGTACGCTCGTAGATACCCCTAGAGGTGTGGCCGCCAACAAGGCCACGAGGAACAACGAGAACCTCCAGGAAGATGTCAGCCCCAGAGCTCTCCTTGGGAGGCCAATACCCTCGCGAGTTGATGGCAGCTCCCTGGCTGACGGGTGCCACTACCGAACCCCCACGCACACGCTGGGCAGCTTGGAAGTCCTCCTGCTGCTGGTCAAGGTCATTCGTGATCTCCCGGTGCTCAGAGATAGCACCCTCTTCATCTTCCTCCTCCTTTTCTTCCTCTTCATCCGATGAGTCGAAGAGGCCCCGATGGGAGTACCGAGTCTCCTTCTCCTCGCGGAGTGGAGACTTAGAAGCTGTACGCTTCTTAGATGGCTTGGCGCTTTCGGATTTAGAGGCCTTAGCACGCGCAAGACCCTCGGCAAGCGAGAGACGTTTGCGAGGGCTCTCTTCCTCGTCGCCACCAGCTTTGGGAGTGCCCTTAGCCTTGACGGCCGGGCTCTCAGAGCACACAGACGTCCTGGGACTGTGATCACCTTGTTCACTAGCGAGCGACTGCACGTTGTTGTCCTTGTGCTCACTAGGCACTGGGCTGTGCCCTTCCACAGAGCCCGCAGGAGCATCGTGCGTGCTCTCGGACTCGGCTTCATCCTCACTGCCAGAGTCGAACTCACGTTCTATGAAACAAGGGTTCGGACGGTTGTCTGGAGAGGCCGAGGGCGACGGGCTGCGGCGCTTGCTTGCTCGCTTGCCCACAGCCGCGTCACCCGAGGAACCGATCGCCTCGGAGGCCACCTTAGTAGCCTCCTGAGGTGCAGAGCCTTTGCCGTGAGGTGCAGAGCCTTTGCCGTGAGGCTTAGAGCTCTTAGCTTGCGCCTTTCCGGCAGCAGCCTTGGCGCGTGTCTTCGCACCGCTCTTTGCAGTTCCACGAGGCATGGATAACGGTTGAAGTGGAGACCAAGAAGAAGAGCGCACAGACTGCTGCTCGAGGCTCTAACATTGAAGTGATCCTCCGCCGCGCTCGCGCGGCCAAGTCGATGGTTTTCGACTTTGAGAATGAAAGTTTGTGACGAGCACTTCTTCATTCTGATTGGTCGGTGAACCGAACCTAAGTGGGGGAGGATGTAACGGGCTACGTAGCCCTAAGTGTACCCCTGGTTACATGAAGTCTGACACGTCACACTCCGGGATATTTGGTACAAGGTACCAAGGTCGTCCAAAGCCAACCATTGTCTGGTGACATTGCATTTAAATAGGTGCATAATAGTTTGTATAAAACCCAAGCTTTATCTACCTATAAATATACTCAGTTTACATTCTACCTTAAACAGGTCACTTCGCTCTCTTTTGATAAAGAGAGGATGTGAACTGCCGTTCACTGAGAGTTTGTATACTCTCGGAAGCTAACTTCCTCTAGCGCAAGGTGCTGTGTGACCGCGTCACAACGCGTGTTGTCAAAGTAAGCCACATGTAAAACGTTACGGCCAAACAGGGGGGGCTTTTACCCTTTTAGCCTTGTATACGTTTCACTAAGCCACTCGTTTGGATCTGAAAATAGAGCCCTAATCGAACAGAGCCGGTGTTGTCTGTACCGGTTGACACGTGCACCTCGTTTTCGGCCCCGGTATGGCTTAATAACCTGCACAATCTAATGATGGGGCCACATGCATTGCGCAAATGAGTTGCCCATCTCCTTTGGACCAAATAACCTCAAGGAGGGATGAAACGCCGCACTTCCGCCACGATGTATCAGCTCAATCACTTCACCATACAACAGCTTATTATAAATTTTGTCGCAAAAGGCCATGGCACGTCGCCCGTCCGCCTATTCTACGTTGAATCTCGCCAATAAGCAAACATTGTGCAGGAAGGCAGCCACAGAGCCATCATGGACACTGTCTCTGTTTTACAAAGGCGAGACGTATACCCCCGTCAATATTTATACAGCGATGAAGTGGTGCTCAGAAGGTTGGCAAGACGTATCGACAATGACCATACGAAACTGTTGGAATCACACTGGTATTGTGTCGAAGATGATTTGTACTTAATTAAGGTAATACAAAGTAGTACATCTGGATTCCATCTGCTCCTCTATAAATATTCGCAGCTCGTAGACTCTATATGGTCCACCCCGAGGTGCGACTGTACTGACATTTTTTAAACTCGTCCAGATTTTGGACGATTTTAAGGAGAGTTTTGGTACTGATTAAAACTGTTTATCTGACAGAAAAACAGTTTTTCTGTCAGATGCGGTAGATACTCTCAGGTTTTACCGAATTTCGCACCATAATAACGGCCTAATCAACGAGCTTGAGTCGTCGCCCATGAGTACGGAGCACGTGAGCGGACTGCTGGCCGCAGCCACGGCCACAGCGGCTATGGCCTCCATTGCCCTGTTACAGAAGAAACGCGCGGCAGCTTACGATCCCAAGAACCGCAAGGGCATTGGTCAGCGCAGGCCGAGCGCCAACGCGGCGGCCATGAACGGATCAGCCAACGGCCATGCGCACGTGGCGATGGTGCAAAACGGACAAGTGCTGGCCGACCCGGCCGAAGGCTACGAGCTCTTCCCCATCGACTTCTCCATGCACGTGCAGATCCGCCAGAACGTCGTGCGCAAGTTCTTGCAGACGCACCCGGATGCCAAGAGCAGCGCGGCCGCCATGCTCCTTCATGGCGGCGTTGAGGTGGACCGCTATGATACGGACATCCAGTACAATTTCCACCAGGAGAGCTTCTTCCAGTATCTCTTTGGGGTGCGCGAGCCGGGATGCGCGGGTCTGGTTGACCTGACGACACGCAAGGCCGTGCTATTCGTGCCCCGACTGAGCGATGAGTGGGAACTCTGGTGCGGTGACCGCAAGCCACCGGCCTACTTCAAGGCACACTACAAGGTGGACGAGGTCCTCTACATGGACGAGATAGCGGCCGTGTTGGCCGATAAGCTCAAGGCCAAGAAGCTGTATGTGCTGCACGGCAAGAACACGGACAGCGGCCTGGAAACGACCACGACGTCGACTTTTGAGGGCATCGAGAAGTTCGAGGTGGACAAGACGGCACTACACCCCGTTTTGGTGGAATCCCGTGTGATTAAGACGGAGAAGGAGCTGGAGCTGCTTCGCTTTGTCAACAAATTGTCGTCTCGCGCTCATATCAACGTGATGAAGAACATCCGTCCGGGCAAGATGGAGTTCCACGCCGAGAGTGACTTTCTGCATTACGTGTACAGTAATGGAGGCGCTCGCTTCCATGCGTACACTTGCATTTGCGGTAGTGGCCACAACGCCTCTGCTCTGCACTATGGCCACGCTGGTGCACCGAATGACAAACTTCTTGAAGATGGTGACCTGTTCCTCAATGACATGGGGGGAGAACTACATGGCTACACTTCGGACATCACATGCTCATGGCCAGTGAATGGCGCGTTCTCTGCTGATCAGCGCATGGTCTACGAAGGCGTGCTCAAGGCCCACGACGCCGTCATGGCGGCCATCAAGCCTGGCGTTAGTTACGTCGACATGCACTTGCTGTCGCACCGCGTGCTGACGCAGCATCTGCTGGAGTACGGTCTCTTCCAGAATGGCACAGTGGACGAACTGATGGATCACGAGATCTCGGCCTACTTCTATCCTCATGGCCTGGGCCACATGATGGGCCTGGACACGCACGACGTTGGCGGCATCCCCATCGGCTACGAGCGCTCCACGAAGAAGATCCTGGCCAAGCTTCGTTGTGTGCGAAACTTGGAGAAGAACATGGTGCTGACAGTGGAGCCGGGCTGCTACTTCATCGAGGCCCAGATCCAGGCAGTGCTGGCCAACCCTGTGACGGCCAAGTTCGTCAACCAAGAGATGTTGTCTCGCTTCCGTGGCACGGGCGGAGTCCGAATCGAGTCGGATGTTGTAGTTACCGCTACGGGCGTCGAGTGCATGAGCAAGGTGCCACGGACAGTCGAGGAGATCGAAGCGACCATGCAGAAGGCGTAGCTTGGTCTCTTTAGCTGCATTGGGGGCCACGCACAAATGTGAGGGAAGTGAAGGGCGTTAGGTCCATGCTTGTTGACGGCCGGCTGCATTTGGGATAATCAACGTGAAAATCACGAGAAAAAAGTGCTTTACGCTAGTACAAGACGTTTACGAAATGCCCGACCTACAGTCCTAGCATCTCCAAGAACGAAAGGGTTGTAGGGAAGCATGTCCTCTTCTCTGCCTTTCGCTTCTTACCCGGCTCCGACTCTTCTGAGTCCGCAACTCTTGCTCGTTTCCCTCTCTTCGTCGTCTTCTGGCTTGCAACCTTCCACATCCTGTCGAACTGACATTCAAATACAGACACTGACAAGACAACGTCAAGGAGGACAATGGAGCACTCATCAAGGCACAGCACGATTCTCACCGATTGCTCCGGTCTGCACCATTGTGTGATCCATGTTGAATTCCTGTGGATCGTTCATGGAGCTTTGCGAGCCTTGTACCAGGATCTGACCGTCAAAAAGCGCGAGTTTCCACTCGAACTTCTCCGTGCTATGACACACCTGGACGCCGGCTTCCAGGAGCTCTTTGATCCAGGCAAGCCCTCCGTCACGAGCTTTCTTGAAATGTATGAAGACCTGGACGACAACGCCTCGACCCACGGCGGCTCCTAGCTCCTTGATCATCCCCTCATGGTGCAGTATATCGACCCCGATCTTGATCGTCTTCGTAGCGTCCTTGACGTACTTTACGAGCTCATTTTCTCCTCGACTGTCGCCGTTGAACCAGAAGTCGACCACAGAGCCCTTCGCTCGCTTCTTCACCTCCGTCCGATTTTGGTTGAAAGTTGTCGGGTAACTCGTTTCTGAATCGGTGAAGCGAATGTCCGGCAGCACTTCGACGACTGTGTTTAGTACAGTACACTTGGACATGTCGTGCTCCTCCCACTTCCGTGACACATTGATATTGTACCGAGGACACTTGACCATTTCCTGGTGCTTGAGCGAGTTCAGCTTGGCTTGAGGACTTGCTATTGACTCTGTCAAGTCCACGAAGTTGGGCACTTCGATTGGATTCGAGCTGGGGTCGATGGACGCTGCGGACTGCTTCAGCTTCGTGTTAACGCTATATCGACTGACAGCACCAAGTTTCGCAATCGATAAACTGGTGTCGGCAAATGGCGAGTGTGCCTCTGAGCGCGGCGATACCAGCAACGAATCATCCGTAGTCGTCGAAGGATGGGGCGATTCAGCATCAAGTGTATTAGCTCCAACTGCAATGGCATCGGTGTCAGGCATCGGTGTGTCGGCAACTAACGGACCGACACTGACAAGCGGAAATGTTGCAGCTCCTGGAATAGAAATATTTCCAGTCTTCGATTTGAGTTTTCGCACCGTAGTGGTGGGAGTGGCAAGCTCCTCGTCGTTGTCGCTACCGACCATCCGTGAGGCTGCACCAGGTGGACGTTTAGTGGATGGAGATCCCATCCTAGTCACCTTTAGGGGTGCTGAGATCGCAGAGGATTTCCTCGTCTTGAGAAGCACAGTTGGGACTACAGTATTGAACAAAGGCGCATCTGTATCGGATGGGCCTAAAGTCTTCAACGGAAACTTCGGTGTTGCAGATGCTTGAGTTGCTGTGGCACCAGAGCTTTTCGTATTCGTGGGCTGGCGCTTGGGTTTGCGCACTACAGTGGCCAGGGCAGCGAGGACAGCATCACTACCGACACCGAGCATGGGTGGGTCTGCACTGTGTGTCATTGCTTTTAGTCGGCAGAACTGGTAAACTGCAAATTGCTGGCGTCGCCCGTGGTTGAAGTGCCTTGATATATTATGTAGCATACACTAAATTGGGAACCTGTTTAAGTAGATACTATTTGCATCCGCGCCCGCTTACCAAAATTCATACCAGCACCGTGTGCGCGCGTGTCCTCGGGCTTGTGACAGTGCGTGGAAGAGTGTGTTGCCACGTCCAGAGCGTGTGAAGAATCCTTCGCGTCTCGCCAGGCTTCTCAAAATGGAGCGAGTGCGGTCTGCTCCGACGCTCACGACCAACTGCTTCGCCCTCGTACGTAGAGTGATGGCGGGTCCTCTAACTTTATGCTTCGTCGGAGAATGACGTACTAATTTATCTCTCATAATTAATCACACAGTGTGAACTAGTATCGCTGCAATGGCACGTGTACGGCGTCGCACCAGTAGAAGAGACGAGCAAGAAGAAAACGAACTCCAAAAAGGCGGCCAAATCCGGGTCCAAACAGGCCGAAGACGCGGCCCTGTCGATCTTCCACCAACGTCTACGGCAACGCAACGCGGTGTGTGTCCTCACTGAGGACCAACGGACGGAGCAGGACGCTGCCTCCTCCTCCTCTGAGCTCTGGGTCTTCATCGTCAACGGGATGCCAAGTGCCGTCCCTGCTGAGCCGCCTACAGGCGTCTGTGAGACGTCCACAGGCTCCTGGACTGGCAATGAGGAGTCTCTGGATAGAAACATTCAGCAGCAGGTTTTCGCTGCTTTAGACTCAATTTTGAGCAAGAAACTGGTCGCCCAAGAGGAGTTTGTACTCACCGAGGGTGGGTTCTTCGAGCCCAATGACGCCAAGTTCATTTTCCGCTGTCCATCGCTGACTCGACTGAACCACGTGGAAGTGTACCTTGAAGAGGAGCTCCCTGTACCAGCTTTTCAGCTGCATTTCCAGTTGTTTGAGCCGAGCCATTTACTGACTGTGACTGTGGATGTGGTGAGACGAGATGGCTCATTGTCGTCGTTTGGTGACGAGTTGGGAGACACGAGATGCTCTTGGGAACGACTTGTGGGTCTACCGTCACAAAAAGACCATTCCGTGGTGGATGTGTGGCATCTGAAGGACGGTTTGGTGCCGCGTATAGTAGCTGAAACCAAGTATACAGACGTGTCTCCGTGGTTCCATGCAGTCTCGAAGCGTAGGCATAAGCGGAGAAAGGATGACGGTGACGGCAGTGGACATGAAGACGAGGTGAAAAAGGACGAGAACGAAGAAGACGCAGAGGAAGAGGAGGAGGACAACAACCAGGAGACGGAGGTGGAATCAGACGAGTTGTTGCGACGACCTGTGGCTACGGGAGCCTCCAAAGCCAAACGAAAGCGCGACAGCTCCGACTCGAGTGAGAGCGACGAGTCTTTTGCGCCAGTGTCTCCAGACACGCACGTTAATTCGCCCGACGCAACAGGTCCGATCATTTGCATGACGCTTCCTCATGACGACGAGCTGCAGTTGCATGTGGACTCTGAAGTTCGACGCTTTAAACGGCGGCGAAGAGGCTACAAAGTGAAGGCTGGCAAGGAAGCGGCGTTTACCCTGACATTTGGGCCTGTCACATCCAATGGAAGTGGTCCGAGCATGAAGACAGAACCTTTGGCACTCAGTAGCAATGGCGTGAAGGGAGCTGCGCTGAATCCTGCCCAGCTATTCTCCATGGCCAAGGCCTCTCTGTCGAAATTGGAGCCGACAGTCACCAGACCCAAGCATGACACGAAGCCGCTGAGTGTGGCTGTATCTCTGGTGGAGTCACTCTCTCATGACGAACAACAAGAGGCGTTGGATGGTCGACCGGTGAAGACGCATCCTCTGTTGCAGGCTCTCCAAGACTACGTGGACGATGAGGCCAAGGTGATGGAGGAACGGTTGACAACTAGTGTGTCGGCCAAAGTCAAGCTCCTGCCGAACGCAGAGGCCTTTTTTCCGCCCCCACTTCGAGCCACTGTAGGTCGACTCTCAATAAACCGTGCAACAGTTGAGCAGCTGCGTCTGCGTCTGTACTCGGACCGCTTCAAGTACTGGAGATCTGAGTACTCAAAGCTGCAGTATCCGAAGGATCGGCAGCAGAAGAAAGAACACCAGCGTCGTCTGCTGCTCGACTTTGACGGAGCTGCATTTGAGGAGCAAGCATGCCAGGAATCCTTGAGGTTATGGAGCCATTTGGACTGCTTCACGTTACGCGACGCCGAGATTTCTATGGGGATTCAGATGTCAGCCTCTGATGCGATGGTGACGTGGCGACAAGAGCCAAACGGGATCAAAACGTGGTCTGCACACTCAAATCTCCAGACCTCTGTAGCGAATTCGGCAGAGAAGAACGAGGTGGCCGATCGCGTGCAGCCATATTTACAGAGTCTAATATTGCTCCTTCGAAAGGGGGACAAGAACGAAAGTGACGTTAGAAAAACTGGGCGTGATCGACGGTGGATGAGCTTCGAGGACTACGCTCAAGCTCCGACCAAGGCAAGCGACGCCAGGAGAATAGAGTGTGTCCAAGTGGAGGAACCGAAAGTGTGTGTGTCCACGCTGGAGTCAAGCTACCATGTCGAACCCGCTATCATATCGGAATATTTATTGCGCGATTTGCATCCAGTAGCGGCGCCCAAACCAGTGGACTACGTGATCGTGTGTCCGCAGTCTCCATCGCAGTGGCTCGCGTCGCTTGCGCTCTCGTACTTCACGTGCTTTCGCAGCATGTACGCGCAATGTCGCATGGGCGATTTAGCTCCAGTCGATTTGACGCAAGTGGAAGGAAACCATTACGCCAAAGTGGACGCTCCCAACGGACTAGTACTTGTGGGTTGCGCGGAGAGTATGAAGGATCCGTTTGCGAATTTCCGTGCCGCTGGGAAGGTGCTAAACCCTGTGCTATCGTCTGGTGCGATCAAAAAGACACAAGCCTTCTCCAGATCAGCGGTGGGTAATGTGGTGTACCTAGTGGCGCCGTTCCGTCGAAGCGATGTGAAGCACAAAATGTGGACGTTGGGAGCGTTTTCAAGCGGGTTATTTGGCACAGAAGACATCGCTGAAGTCAGTGGATGGAAAGACAGCGTGACGATAGAGATGGTGTACTTGGACGACCTGTATGAAGTGGAGGTGAACCCGAGTCCGTTCATGTTGATGCCAAAGTGCTTCGGTCTGTACGATCGTGTGTGTGAGAACCTGAACCTCAAGCCAGTCGACGGAGGTTCCAGTAGTGCTGGACGATCACGTTTCTTGTGCGAGAGGTTGTATCACTTAGCAGACTGGAGAACAGACACGGCTATTGTGAGTCAGGAGGGTGAGACGGAGCAGCCATACGTGTACGGAGGGTACTTGCTCTCGGAAGATCGAAAGTGGATCGCGTGTAGCTGCACTGATGCGGTTGGCTCAGTTCTCGAGACGTACATGATAGCAGTCGGGCAAGAAGAAAAGGGACTTGAGAAGGCAATGCTGGAGATGATGCGGAAGATGTTGCAGTTTCTTTCGCTTTTCGGTGACAAGAGTGTGTTTGTGATCACAAGACTGGTCATGAGTGGTGCATCATCCTCATCATCCTCATCTCTGGACGACATGGAGCAGTCAGTATGGGAGTTTCTACGGTCCAATCGGTTGGAGGAGTTGATCCCCGTAGCTTATAGACCGCTACTGTCGTACGTGTTGCTCGTCCAACTCACGGCTGCGTCGTACAACGAGGTGCAGCTGCGTGAAGATCCGGCATCGACGGCGCTGTACGTGTCCGACAATCTCGGATTCGCTGTCATATCTCCTCAAGAGAATACGGCAGCACGTGATAGCAGCCGGGCTCTGTATTTCACAGGCAGCGACGCATGGAAAACCACCACGTTACTACACGGCCAACACACATTGACGCAGAAGCGGGAGACGAGGGTACTCAAGGTGGCACTTGTGCATATATTATTAGAGGAGGACACGGCATCCAAGGACGGCGAAGTGACGGAATCAGCGTCGCCCAGTATGATGACTGCCATCTTGAGAGATTTCCACGCTCAATCGTACTTGACGATGCACCCGATCACGATGGAGAGGCAGTCGCCACTCCCTCACCACCTCGCAGCGATCTCGAAGATGAACCGTGAGTTGCAGGTGCTGGAGACCCAACTGGCAACAGACCCCTTGCAGATGCGATAAAACTAAATGGAGTGAGCACTTTTGCAGCCAGCAGAGATTCACCCTGCGGCTCAGTGCGATAAATGTATCGCCGTCGTAATACAGCGACTAGATTGTGTGAGTGCATCTCGAAACGCTGTCTGTTGTGATCGAACTCACTATTAGGCAACATATTTTTAGTCAAGTACGTGCCTGAAAATACACTTGCAACAACGCAAATTCTGTGCAGAGGCAACAAGTGTGTTTGTTGTCTGCTGGCGTAATTGTACACTACGACAAGTGCATCTACATGCCCGCGAGAGGCAACAAAGCTGTCAAGCCAGCAGGGCGAAAGGTACATTTTGTGCTTTGAAGCGAAGAGATTTCGTCTTGCTAATGGTGCGTCGCAGCCTGGCAGCCCCGAGGACAGCACGGCAAAGTTCCGCAACAAGATTTTGGGGTTAAGTGCCGTCGCAGAGCAGAATTCAGCAGTTCCATCTTTTGATGAGCACGGTAATGGCGTCGAGCAGAAAGATATCGTTACTCAGATGAACGAGGAGCTCGCCAGAAGACAAGTAAGTGCGTCGACTGCACACTACATGCGTTTGAAACCTTTTCTTACGCGAACGTGGTGAATGCAGGAGACTTATGTGCGTCGAGAACGGCAGTACAAGGTTAGGATTAATGAGCTGGAGGCTCTGCTCTCAGATTCTCGCGCGAAGAAAAGTAAGGAAAATACGTTGGATGCATCGATGGATCGTGTGCGCTCCATGCATCGGAGTATTCTCGATAGTGTGGACCAAGTGCAGGACCGAACCAGCAAAATTCTGCAAGGCAAGTTTGTGAAGCATCATGACTATTTGACATGGAACTGACCTGTTTTACTGAAACTAACCAAAATAGAGCAAGAAAAAGATCTTCTGCGAGCTTTTCGAGCACGACTGTACAGTGTGCAGGAGGAGCTTGAATCGGAGAAAAACAAGACGGATGATGGTGCGTCTGCGTGGATAGAGAAGAGCAAGCAGCTTGAGACTGAAGTAGAGTGGACGAAGGAACTGGCGGATCGACTCGATAGGTTAAATCAGAGCTTGACTCGAGAAAACCAACGGTTAAAAACGCAGTTTTCCACGCAAGAGAACGATCGCGAATTTCTCGTCAAGCAACTTGTGACGGTCAAGAAGGACAACGTGTCGCTGCGAACGGAACTTGAAGGCCTACGCCAACAGTTAGATCAGCTACGGGAGTCAGGACAACCGCAACAGCAACAAAACCATCATCACTCCCAGTCGCAGGCACTGTTTGCCACCGCCTCCGCGAGTTCCCTGCCGAAAGTTCATTATCGAGACTCAGCAACTAGTCTTGCAATGGCTCAGCGACCTAATACGGCGGGAGTCACGACGCTGACGATGGCATCGGACAGTGACAACCGGTACAAGGAAATAATCAAACGGTTGAAGCGGTTGCTGGAGGTGGAAAGAAGAAATTTGCAACAGGTGCGCACAGCATACAAACTCGAGTTGCAAAACCACACGGAGCTTGAAATGGTTATCAAAGAGTGCGTTCAAGACATTCGCGGTGAGATTGTGCACGTCTCGCAGCTCCCACTCGTGATGCCGTCACACAGTAGTGGCAGTTTGCTAGGCAGTCCTCAGCACGGGCGACAATCTGAGAGACGTATGAGCTCTTCCGAGAGGCAACGACTGGTTGAGAAGCTGCTGGAGAAAGAGCAATTGCTGAACTTGCTGACGACCAAGGCGTTCCCTGTTCGCAACGAGGCGATCCGATTATCACAGGGGAGGCCGTTTCACCAGACGAAGTTGCCAGGTTGCTTTCGGACGTATCGAATTATAGTGATGGTAGGGAGAGGCAATAAGCAACGAAAGTGTAGTGGCTGCAGCCGAACGTGAAATGGGAATATCTCTAGTGCGTGCCATCAACGAGGTGTCCCCACGTAGCTTTTAGCACGAGCAGAGAACATTGTTCAAGACAGCACAACTTGGGTTGCCTCTTGCAAAAGTTTTGGCACATGTTGAAGTTGATTTATAGCCGGAATTTCGATCACCGAATGAATGCTCATTCGGTAGATTCATGTTGCCACGGGTGACAATTACGAAGAAGGCAAAGGCAAAGAAGACATCACAGTCTGGGCAACAATAATTATAGGCAGCTTTTGTTGCTGGCAAAGCACTCCCAGCAAAAAGGCCGGCAGAGGCAAAATCAATGACAAATTATCGGATACTATTTACGTCCTTTCAAGATCGCAATTATAAATCACCGTCTGCGCGTGCGAAACGGTGCGCAACGCTCTTCATGCTCGCAAGCGTGCTAATGAGGCAATTTCATCTTTCACTGGACTCACCTTGCCACGCCGCACTTCTTCTTGCATGTGCTTGCTTTTTATCCGTTGGCAGTGCAGCCAGAAATTCCGTGACAACATACAAAGTGAACGTTGCCACAGGCTCACCTGGCAACGGTGAGTTCAGCCTTCGTCGTTTCGTGCCCGCTGTTGTAGGCTCCGCCTGTTTTCCAGAAAATTGCGGCATACAATCTTCCATATTGAAACGTGGAATTTGCGTGTTTTGGCTTTTTGCGATCTTTCTGCCGTCGCCAGCATCGATCTCATTCCCAAAGTTGAGCTCTCTCGTTCACAACCATAACAGTCCATCGCAAAAATACCAGAACCAACTTTGCCAATGTTGCAGCATTCGGAATCTCTGGCGCCGCTGAATCTGCAACTCGTTTCCAGCCTCGAGGACGTGTACATGCAGAGCCCCGTCATGAGCGATGGCCACGCTGCGCGGGCCCACGCGGCCAGGAAGAGCGCCTTCCTGTCAATGTCTCCGACGTGCAACTTCGAGGCCTTCAGCCTGCACTTCCACTTGCCACTCAAGGTGGCGGCCGAAAAGTTCGGAGTCCGTGCCACAGCCTTCAAGAAACGCTGCCGGGCCATCGGTATTCGTCACTGGCCGTACCGTAAGGTGCGCAGCCTCAAGCGATCGCTGCAGGAGCTCAATCGTTGCCAGGAACAGGCGCCGCTCAGCGACAAGCAACAGGCGCAGTATGCCACATTCAAGTGCCAATTGGACAGACTCATGGCCCCGGAGACCTACGGACTGGATCCGTCTGGCCGTCTCGGGCCACAACACCAACAGCTCTTGGCCTGCGATGACGACGACGAAGACGCCGAGTCCGAGAACGACAACGACTCGCTCGCGTCACAGAGTCCGCGATTCGGCACTGAACTGGGCTTCTACGACTGCACCGTTAGCCCTACCGACGGGAATGCCAAGACCCTGGGCGACGTCATCCCCGCCGGGTCTGCCCACCTCCGTATCCGTAGAAGCCAGGTGATGCACTTGCCGCCGGCCCATTTGTCGTTCTTCGACAGAGGTCTCAAGACCGAGCAGGACTTCAACGAGAACTACTACGCTCAACAGCAGTTCTACGGCCACTTTGACAGTTTGGCCAAGTCGAGTTCGGACAAAGCTGCTGACCTCATTATGAAGGCGTCGCCCGCCAGTCACAAGAAGGCGTTCGTCGAAGACTACCCTCCCAGCGCCTTTGACAGCGCAGATCTCGATTTCCTGCCTTCGGAGACCAAGTATGCCGACGTACGGTCTCTGAATGATGCGGACGAGGAGTTCACGGCCCACGCGAGCCAAGTGGACTACAGTAGTGAAAGGTTTTTTGACGACGTGTTCTTGCAAATCTCGCCGGACTACGGCTGCTTGGTGTAACTTAGCTCAACATGTATCAGCTTTGGATCGAGGCTTTTCAAGCGCCTGTAGGCTGTCCTTATACGCTGTTATTGGTCCAGTATCCTGCTTGATCGCTCCTCGAAGGCATTTTTAGGATGAAAAATCAGAAAAGAGTCTAGCAAATGTCCAATACTACAGTACTTTAGTATGTACCTCCCCCCCCCTCCAAAAAAAAAAGAACAAAGCCTCATGAAGCTTTCGTTGTGATGCAGTTCCTGCTTATCTCCTTATTTTCTAATTCTTTCACTGCAAGCAGTTTATCCAGTGCTACCGGAAGTAGAGTTACCCGACCCAGGCAAAATGCCCAAATAGTCCTTCTTGTTGCGCGGATACCACTTGTAGTACGAAACCAGCACGATGGCGATAGCAAGGCCCAATATCACCAGCAACAGCAAAATTCGACTGGTCAATGCCTTGCACGCCATGGATCGGATGTGACCCTTCGCTTCATCGGTGTCTTCTTGCGTTTGTGCGACCTATTTCGAAGCAACAGAAGCAATGTATCAGTTGCAGCTCGTTTGCGCTGGAGCAATAGTGTAGAGCGACGTACGTTTAGCTCCGTATGCTCCAGTTGATTGCGCTGCTGCATCAAGTTGTTACCGACATTCTCCGCTGCAATTCAGATAATCATTCGATGATATAAACATTTAAAAGAGCATTGAGGTCCATACAAACTCGTACCGATTGCTTCCGTTTGGGCCAGGGTGCGTTGCGCTTCATCCAAATGACGAGCATTTCTATCATGTAGAAATAAAGCAGCTCACTGTTAGTGATACTGACCCATTATTATAAAAAACTAAAAGAACTCAAACCTGTCGACGCGTTCGGCGCAGCGTTCCATTTGCTCTAACTACGCGAGATCATGTACAAGAGGTAAATCAATTACCAGCCAGGATTCTGCAAAGGTTCACGCGAGGATTACCGTGCTGGCATCCTTCCAGGAATCGGGCGATGTTCCGACACGAGCGTCGCCCACCAAGATTTCCTTCTCCAGCGAGCTCTTCAAAGTTGTCCATTTGGTTCGACAGTTGCGCACTTGTTCCATTCTCTTCCTCTTCGCTGCAGGTGTCGAGCCGTTTTTCGCTTCAGTCTCCAAAATGCGAATCTGCCGACGTAAGTCACCGCAAAACAAGTCAGGTGTGGTCAACAAAATCCGTTTAAATGAACACATCGTCTCGTACGAATCGTTCGACTTCGTCAACGCAAGTTTTCGCAGTCACCACGAGCTCCTCGCGCTTGGCTACAGCGATAAACTGTGAGCTGCTTGCAGACTACATAGTTACGCAGTCATCAGCTTACTTGGATCGGAGGCGCGCGCATACTCGTCGATGGCCTTGAGTGCCTCTTCTCGGGCATGTTCATAGTCCTCAAGATACCCGTCGAACATAATGGCCAAGTGCCTGTGTTCTCTGCAATGGGCATGATGGGTTTGACCAACTGTGGACAAGGTTATTTATGGGACGAGCTCCAAGGACACACCGTCCCGCATACCACTGAGAATAGAAAGTTGTGGCACCAAATTGTTACCTCAAAGCTTATCAAACTGGTCTCTAGCTTTTCAACTAACAGAGGATAGAAATGACAAGCATCCTATCACCTCGCTAGGCTTAGACACCATGCAATGGCAGCACGCAAAATGCTTAGTACTCCTCATTCTTCTCATCGAAGTCCTCATCGTCACCCTCGGCCGTCTCAGCAGACACCTCCTCGTAGTCCTTCTCCAGAGCAGCAAGATCCTCACGAGCCTCCGAGAACTCGCCTTCCTCCATACCTTCGCCCACGAACCAGTGCACGAACGCACGCTTGGCATACATCAGGTCGAACTTGTGGTCGATGCGAGAGAACACCTCAGCGATGGCGCTGGTGTTGGAGATCATGGCCACAGCACGCTGCACACGGGCCAAGTCACCACCAGGCACAACCGTCGGAGGTTGGTAGTTGATGCCGCACTTGAAACCCGTAGGGCACCAGTCCACGAACTGGATGGTGCGCTTGGTCTTGATGGTGGCCACAGCGGCGTTCACGTCCTTGGGAACGACGTCACCGCGGTACATGAGGCACGTGGCCATGTACTTGCCGTGACGAGGGTCGCACTTGGCCATCATTGAGGTGGGCTCGAAGGCGCTGTTAGTGATCTCGGCCACCGACAGCTGCTCGTGGTAGGCCTTCTCGGCCGAGATGACGGGGGCGTACGAGCTGAGCATGAAGTGGATACGCGGGTACGGCACCAGGTTCGTCTGGAACTCGGTGATATCCACGTTCAACGAGCCGTCGAAACGGAGCGACGTGGTGAGCGACGAGATGACCTGAGCAATGAGACGGTTCAGGTTCGTGTACGTCGGGCGTTCAATGTCGAGGGAGCGACGGCAAATGTCGTAGATGGCCTCGTTGTCCAACATCACGGCCACATCCGTGTGCTCAAGCAGCGAGTGCGTGGACAGCACCGAGTTGTAGGGTTCCACGACAGCCGACGACACGAGGGGCGACGGGTAGATGGTAAAACCGAGCTTGCTCTTACGGCCGTAGTCGACCGACAGGCGCTCGAGGAGGAGCGAACCAAGACCGGAACCGGTACCGCCACCCACGGCGTTGAACACCATGAAGCCCTGAAGTCCCGTGCAAGCGTCGGCCAGCTTACGGACGCGGTCCAGCACAAGGTCGACGACCTCCTTCCCGATGGTGTAGTGGCCACGCGCGTAGTTGTTGGCCGCATCTTCCTTGCCCGAGATGATCTGCTCCGGGTGGTACAGCTGCCTGTAGGTGCCCGTGCGGACTTCGTCACACACAGTAGGCTCCAGGTCCACGAACACGGCGCGCGGCACGTGCTTTCCCGAGCCTGTTTCGGAGAAGAAGGTGGAGAACGAGTCGTCTCCCATGGCGCTCGAGTCGCTGGGGATCTGGCCATCAGGCTGGATGCCGTGCTCGAGGCAGTAAAGCTCCCAGCAGGCGTTTCCGACCTGGATACCGCCCTGGCCGAGGTGAATGGAGAGAATTTCACGCATGTTGCTTTAAGCTTAGGCTTGAGAACTTGGTGGTTCCGAGACAACTGGAAACGTTGTGAGGGCGCTTGCAGTCGAGTTGGAGAATGAGGGAGAGGCGGGAAAGGGAGTGGTGGCGCGCAGGTTTGAATGTTTGAAAAGGAGTTTTGACGAATGGAAAGGCATGAGGGATGCTTTTTGACCAATTGACATTGCGTATCGTCCATCTGCTGCACCCTTTCGCCCCTAAAGAATGAATGCTACTGTAGGTTCAACCAGGGTCAAGCCTTATCAAAAACATGTCAATTGGTAGCGTGGATAAGCCTTATTGCCGTTTTTGACTTGCTGGTCACGACGCGCTAGTGTCTTGCGGACTGTCACGGGAAGAGAGGCAGCCAGAAAGTGAGCGATTCGACTACCTCGGCACAATTATCAACCGTGTTCGTAGAGTGCCATTATCTGGGTTTCTTGCCAATCAGGGCTCCGGATTATGGCATGGTCTTGTCAATAATTGCTAATGAAATCATAAATATATTTATTTCGTCGACATCACGAATGCCGTAAATAATTTATTTGTAGAAAGGCCCCTCTACCATAATTTATGAAAAGATTTCTTCATCATTATGCTATTCATGGCATTTTCATTGAAAATTGACTCGCAAAACGCTAAGCATCACAAGTCGCTGTGCTCACTCTTCTTTTCGGACAAAGTAGGCAAATTTGACAGGAAAAAGTAACACAAATTAGTTACTCCACCAAGAAATCCTGAGCGATAACTATGGGTTGGCCAGGAATGTTATTAGAGATCACTCCAATAGGCAAGTAAGACAGTACACCTCACCCTCACTTAAGAAGTCCTCACTCCAACAGGCAAGTAAGACAATACACCTCACCCTCACTTAAGAAGTCCTCCCAATAACGTGTTGGTGCTCGTATCCATAAGGCGATGCTGGTGGGGGAATTGATTGCAACTTGGGTAGTTTCTACTCTCAAGTCATCAAAATTGTTTTGAAAGCCACTTGCATTTTCAAGATCCCTATGATTCACAATAGTAGCCTCTTCATACTAACTTGCAGCACTTTACAATGCAACTCTGACCCACGACACCTGAGAACGACATCATTTCAAGTGCTTCACGTGATAAGGCTTCGTTCTAAGATCTGAAATGTGTTTTTGTTTTCTGATGACTTTAAGGTACATAACTTGAAGATACGTTATATAGAAGACTATTTATCATCAGCCTCAATAGGGCTGAAACAACAACTACAACATCAGAGCTAAAGACTCGCAAAAACACGCTGATGGTCTTATTGTACACGCAACCAGTAGAGCTTTGACTAGCGCTGCCTTGAAACGGCAAACCTAGCATCAATAACGAATGCATAAAGCCTGTTAAGCAACGCAGAGCTATTATTCAATTGCCATCAACCCGTTTCGTTAAGCAAAGAGGCAACGTCAACAACTAAGTAAAATAGTGACAAGGGCGTCGGCCTGAGGATGCTAACCGCCATTGCAGCTTCTTTCTTTCTAGGCTCTTGTCCCAGTCAAGACACAACACAAACTAACAGAAATACCAGTCTTAAATTAACCCTGTTCTAAAAGTCCCTCTGCGAGCCAAGGGCATATCACTTTGAACTAGTTCAAAGTAAAGGACGGAACTAGAGAATAAGTTGTAGGACTTCTACAACGGGTGAAGACCAAGCAAGACCATGGACGAGATGAACCGCGCAGACAAAGGCGTGGTATTCCAGGTGACAACACGGGAGTCAACGTACAACACCGAGCGTGAGTACGTGAAGATTTCACTCCCTCGCTTCAGCGGAGGCACAGCCCAAGATTGGCTTAAGTGGAGTCACAAGTTTGGATGTCTGTGTCAGCTAAAAAAGTGGGCACCAGAAGAGAAGGACCTAAATTTGCAGTTGGTACTGGAGAATGAGGCACTGGAGGCGTGGCAAACAGCTTCCGAGGATAAGGATATGAATAGTGTGGCACAGTTTACGAAGGCGCACGCGTTGTGGGGACGGACGTACGTACCCAAATCATACAATGAGCAGTTGGAAGAAGACTTGTTCATGTTCGCCAAGCGGCGTAGTGAGACAGTGTCACAGTGTCACCGGCGCATGAGAGAGATTGCTCGCATGCTTCGAGACTTGCCAACGAGCCCCATGAACTTAGACGACAAGTCAATGATCAGGTACTTCAAGCGTGCGATGCCGAGAGATTGGAGACATGCGTACGAGTGCAGTGGTATCACATTCAGTAGTATGCCGCAATCCGTGCAGTATTTCGAGCGCCTTCAGCAGTCAGAGCGACGCGAAGGACAAGAGAACAAAGGAAAGCCGAAGGCGAGTAAGCCGAATAAGCAGTACGGCAACTACAATGGCAAGAATAGTAGTCATAAGAAGTGGAATAATAACCACACGAACAAAGCGTCGTCGAGCAACAACGCAGAACCAAGTGGAAAGTGATGCAAACTGCATAAGACAGCGTCACATAGTGACCAGGAGTGTTTTACGCAGAAGAAGAACGACAAGAGTAGCTTCAATCAGAAGTCAGCGGCAAAGAAGTCGGAGAACCGAAAGCTGACGAAGGTGGACGACACGGAGTCGGACTACAACTATAGTGATGAGAGCGAAGGCAAAAAAAAATCACCAGCGCGATGAATGAAGCGTCTAAAAGCGTTGGTAGACCAATGCGACTGGGAATTCTGCTCTCGCAGACGAAAGAGAAAAGAGTAGCTCTACTGGACACTGGATGTACTACCAGTTATATTAACGCATCACTCGTGACTGCTAATAAGCAGCTGGGAGTCAAGAAGACCCCTTCAACCATGACATTCGAACAAGTTGACGGTAAACTCAAGTCGGATGGTACTATGGCTGTGAAGTTCAGATTCTTGGACCTTAACTATGGCTCACGCATCACTCATCCGTTTGAGGTGATTGAGAACACCAAGGACGCGATGGTCATTGGTCGCGATTTATTGAGCGCATTGGGTATCATCGTGAACTTCAGAGACGGCAAGGTGGAGTGGAACGGAAACTCCGTGGTCGTGAATATGGGTAATGCTGGGACGTATCAAGAGATACCAGACAAGAAGCCGAAAAGACACCTGCCTGTAGAATTGAAGGAGGTGGAGATACTTAACGAGGTCAAGGACATTAACGATACGTCGGTCAAACCGATGGACCTGATTGGCGATGCAGACATCGACCAAGAGACGTACGACGAGGTCGTGAAGTTGTTAGCTAGCTTTGAGATGTTGTACAATGGGCATTTGGGCAAGATGAAGCTGCCGGATTACGTCTTACCAATTGTTGAGCCGCTCACACCGGTTCATGCGAGACCATACTCAGTACCGAGGAGTGAGGAAGATGCAGCTCGCAAGGAGATACACAGATTGATTACAGTCGATGTGATTGAGCAAATCTTCGACTCGGAGATGGCGTCGCCTGCCTTCTTCTTAAAGAAGCCAGACGGAAGACTACGGTTGCTGACTGATTTTCGAGCGCTTAATCGATTTTTGAAGAGACATCCATACTATGTACCGCTGATTCGAGAAGTTTTAGCAAAACTAGGTGGAGCAAAGTACTTTTCGTCACTGGACGCCAATATGGGCTATTACGCTAGACAATTAGCGAATGAAAGCCGAAAGTACACCGCCTTTTGTACACCATGGGGAAAGCTCCAATACAAGAGACTGCCGATGGGAATATCTACGGCTCCGGACGAGTACCAGGCCAGCATGATGAAGATCCTGGGTGACTTGGATTTTGTCATCGTGTATCTAGATGACATACTGATCTTTTCGAAGACAGCCAAGGACCATGTGGAGCATTTGCGGGTGGTACTAAAACGTCTGAAAGAGTACAATGTGACTCTTAATGGCCAAAAGTGTCATATCTTTTGTAAGTCGGCGGACTACCTGGGTTTTACATTGAGTGCGGATGGAATCCAGCCTCAAAAAAAGAAGATCAGTGCGATAACACGCTTGACAGCGCCGAGAACAAAGCGTGAGCTGAGAAGATTCTTAGGACTGATTAATTACTACAGGGAGATGATTCCACACAAGTCCGCATTGTTGAAGCCACTGACGAGAATGACGTCGCCAAAAGCTAAATTTTGTTTGGACTTCGACAGAGAATGAAGCATTCGAAGGAATCAAGAAAGCACTAGCCGAAGCAGTACTTCTATCATTTCCTGACTTTTCAAAACCTTTTGACATCTACGCGGATGCGAGTGGTAAGCAATTAGGTGATTTGATTCAGCAGGATGGTAAGTTGATTGCGTGCTTTTCGAGAACACTTACGGAGGCACAGAGGAATTACACCACGACGGAGCTCGAGCTACTATCAGTTGTGGAGATCTTAAAAGAGTACAGAACAATACTCCTAGGATTCCCGGTGGTGGTGCACACGGATCACAAAAACTTGATCTTTCCTACAGAGAATTCGCTAAGAGTAAAAAGGTGGAAACTCCTACTGTCAGAGTACCGGTTGACATGTGAATATGTACGAGGAAAATCGAACATTGCTGCAGATGCGTTTTCACGCATGGAGTGCACGTCCGTGTCCAACGAAAACGGTCACAACTTAGCATAAGCACTGTTCAGCGAACAAGGCGAATGTGTGTTGGAAGGAGATTATATTAAACAGTTCCAGAGTACAGACAAGATGGTACAGGAGCTGTTACAAAAGTGTGTGAATGGCACGAGTGACCCGGACTACCGGGTTGAGCACACCATGGGGGCGAGACTCCTTACGTACCAGAAACGTGTGGTAATCCCAAATGCAATGCGCGAAGAACTTGTTGATTGGTATCATCTGAACTTGCTGCACCCCGGATCAAAACGACAATTCCATACCATGCGGGCTAATTTCTACTGGTCGGGCATGGAGAGGACAATCATAACGTACTGCAAGAAGTGCATCACGTGCAAGAGAGCTAAACTGCATGGAGGACCACAAGCATATGGCAAACTCCCTCCAAGAGACCTGAACATGGTTGATCCGTTCGACGTAGTGCATGTCGACACAATGGGTCCCTATGGAGCTGAACATCAGTATGCCCCATCTGTAATCGATGAAGCAGCTCGTTGGCTGGAGGTTTCCATCCAGACAGATAGTAAAGGAAGGATAACAGCGATAAACTTTGATACGACATGGATGTGTCGATATCCACGTCCGAAAACGGTGATTTTTGACAGGGGAAATGAGTTCAATACAAGCGAGTTCAGAGAGATGTTAGCTAGCTACAGTATCAAGCCGAAAGCGATCTCGGCCAAATATCCACAAGCGAACGCTATCTGTGAACGTGTACATTTGGTGCTGAATAATTGCATCAGATGCAGCCCAGAGGCGGATTGGCGCAAAGTACTTCAGTATGCTGCATTTTCAGCACGTGCAAGCTACCACACTATTCTGGGAACTACTCCTGCAAACATGATATTTGGGCAAGATCTGATTACTCGCAAGCTCTATGAAGCAAATTGGAACTACTTGTGCAAGAAACGCTTTGATGCTATTCTACAAGAGAATGACCGTGCAAACTATACAAGACTACAGCACTTCTACCAAGTAGGCGACCACGTGATGGTTCGCATTCCAGCCAAAGACAGAAAGAACAAACACCGGAATGTGGCTAACGCGCCATTCACCATTGTTGCGGTGCACGACAATGGCGCTATTACCCTGGACCAAAGACCAACGCAGCAGCGAGTGAACATTCGTCGAGTGTTTCCGTGCTAATGAGCAGTCAGCATGAAGGCGAGTGACAAGGGCGTCGGCCTGAGGATGCTGACCGCCATTGCAGCTTGAGCTGAAGTTGCACTTTATTTTCTATTCTTTCTGTCTAGGCTCTTGTCCCAGTCGGAGACAAGACACAACACAAACTAACAGAAATACCAGTCTTGAATTAACCCTGTTCTAAAAGCCCCTCTGCGAGCCAAGGGCATATCAAAAGTTTCTTTCATCATTTCTGTCCTTCTCACTTATGCGAGGCAGACAAAGCTAAAAAAAAAATCGTACCTTAGCTCCTTCAATTAGAACCGTCATTTTCAGAATTGAAAATGACACCCTTTCCGCCGCCCTGGTCGGTCGTGCGATTTTCTTTGCTCTTCCTTATAAATTACGGCAAGTACAGTTTCGACCTAAATAATGGCCGGTACAGTATATGTTCGGTATCAACTTGTTAAGTTGCGCTACGCGCTGCAGCAAGTGTTGGGTATGTTTGCCAAGCTTTTATAGATGCATAGTGCATTGCACTTGGGGGCGCAGCAGGTATGATTTCTCACATGCAGTAGCAGATACAGGCGGTTAGTCTAGTCCGAATTAGACGCAAAAGCTGTCTCATCTCGATACAGCATACATGAACGTTTAGGCTATCTTGAAGCAAATCGCCTCGCGCCCTGAGTAAAGTACCAAACTTAGCCAAAGCGCAAGGAGGTTGTATTCGTGGTCGAGTCTGCTTTTATTAATACGATTACAGCGCGTCCTCGCCCAGATGCCGACGTCTATGCAGAATGAATGTGGTCCAGTTGAACCTCTTTTCTTCGATCTAAGAAATAGTTCCCGGCCCTGCCAATGAAGAAAACTCTATGACTCGACCTGCATTACCTTATGATTACTCATAAGTTGAATAGCTCACCGTTACCACGATTGATCCAAGTTTCTGCTTCAGCATTGACTCATTGTCCAATTGTCTATCTTGACTACAAGCACGTCAAACCAGTTTTTCTCGGTACCTTCAACATGCGGGAAATTCTCTCCATTCACCTAGGCCAAGGCGGCATCCAGGTTGGCAACGCCTGCTGGGAGCTTTACTGCCTGGAGCACGGCATCCAACCCGATGGTCAGATCCCCAGCAACTCCGTCGCCAGGGGAGACGACTCGTTCTCCACCTTCTTCTCCGAGACTGGATCAGGCAAGCACGTGCCGCGCGCCGTTTTCGTCGATCTAGAGCCAACGGTGTGTGATGAAATTCGCACGGGCTCATACCGGCAGCTGTACCACCCAGAGCAGATCATTTCAGGCAAAGAGGACGCGGCCAACAACTACGCGCGTGGTCACTACACGATCGGCAAGGAGGTCGTGGACCACGTGCTTGATCGCATTCGGAAGCTGGCGGATTCTTGCACCGGCCTGCAAGGTTTCATGGTGTTCAACGCTGTAGGAGGGGGCACCGGATCAGGATTCGGGTCACTTCTGCTCGAGCGCCTTTCAGTCGACTACGGCCGCAAGTCCAAGCTCGGCTTCACCATCTACCCGTCACCGCTGCTGTCCTCAGCTATCGTAGAGCCATACAACTCCGTGCTTTCGACACACACGCTTCTTGAGCACACGGATGTGGCCGTGATGTTGGACAACGAGGCCATCTACGACATTTGCCGCCGCTCTCTGGGCGTCGAGCGGCCTTCCTACACGAACCTCAACCGGCTGATCGCACAAGTGATTTCCTCCTTGACCACGTCGCTCCGTTTCGACGGCTCGTTGAACGTGGACATCACCGAGTTCCAGACGAACCTGGTGCCGTACCCACGTATCCACTTCATGCTCAGCTCGTATGCCCCCGTCATCTCGGCTGAGAAGGCCTTCCACGAGCAGCTGTCGGTGGCGGAGATCACCAACAGCGCGTTCGAGCCTGCATCCATGATGGCCAAGTGCGACCCTCGACACGGCAAGTACATGGCCACGTGCCTCATGTACCGTGGTGACGTCGTTCCCAAGGACGTGAATGCAGCTGTGGCCACCATCAAGACCAAGCGCACCATCCAGTTCGTGGACTGGTGCCCTACGGGTTTCAAGTGTGGCATCAACTACCAGCCTCCGACGGCTGTGCCTGGTGGTGACTTGGCCCGTGTGCAGCGTGCTGTGGCCATGATCTCCAACACCAGCGCCATTGCTGAGGTGTTCTCTCGCATCGACCACAAGTTCGACCTGATGTATGCCAAGCGTGCGTTCGTGCACTGGTTCGTGGGCGAAGGTATGGAGGAAGGCGAGTTCTCGGAGGCTCGTGAGGATCTTGCTGCTCTGGAGAAAGACTACGAGGAGGTTTCTGCTGAGACGGCCGAAGGTGACGATGAGGACTTCGATGAGAAGAATGTGGAGTACTAACCCCGTATGGATCCCAAGGCGGACGTAGCATTAGGTTTTCAAATACTTGAAGTCTTTTGTCATCACTTCAACTTCAAAGCGTTTTGCTGATTGGCCGCTTTTCCTCGCATTGAACCCAGTTGATTGGCTGAAACGATTGTTTTTCAAACGTTAAAGAAGTGCAATAGCTGAGTGGCGGTCGAAAATGCCATTCGGCATTGGCACCATGACGACGAAAGCGGAACAGGCACACCGCGATACTGGCGATGCAATTGCCAGTCGATTGGTGAAGAAGGTGAAAATATCACCGGATGCCGATGTCGACGATAGATCTGCCTGCATCCCACCCGCGCGACTGGAACACCCGCTGGGCGTGAAGCCCATTGGCAACTACTTTGAGGATGCCGTCCATGGTATCAAAGAGTGCCGCGCGGCAGGTCTGGGTCGTCTGGCGATGATGCAGGATAGCCAGCTACTTTCGCTCCTAAATTACTGCTCGGCCGCAGACCTGGCAAAGCTTGCAGTCTGTAGTCGTGCCGCGTACGTGTATGGAACACACGACGAACTGTGGCGAGTGCTGGTGCTCGAAGAGATGGAGGGACATTTCGAACCCAAGCCGACGTGGAAAGCCACGTATCTTAAGACTAAGTACGGAGACAAGATGCAGATGAAAGCTCCTATTCGTGTGCAGGGGGTGTATTCCGACCTGTTATTCCAGTCATTCTACTGCTCTGCTGCGCCGATTGAAGAGGCATGGCTGGCAGTGGAGAATATTGAGCGTCGCAGTGCAAAGGACATGACCGTGGAGGATTTTAAGAGAGACTTTGAAGGTCCTAACGTGCCTGTTATTATCACCGATGCTATTGGTGACTGGGCGGCGTTGAGCAAGTGGACGGATGAATATCTGGGAGAAGTTTGCAAGGGCAAGACGTTCTATGCTGGTGGATTCCAGTTCTCAATGGATAAGTATTTTAAGTACTGCCGCACACTATTGGACGATCAGCCGTTGTTTGTATTCGACAAGGAGTTTGCTGCGAAGGTGCCGCAGCTGGCTAAGGACTACAATGTACCGGAGTACTTTCAGGAAGACTACTTTGCTCTACTTGGCGAGGATACGCGACCAGACTACCGTTGGCTAATCATTGGCCCTAAGAAATCTGGCTCCAGTTTCCACATTGATCCGAACGCGACGAACGCGTGGAACGGCGTTATCCGAGGATCTAAGAAGTGGATCATGTTCCCTCCAGGCCAAGTACCGCCTGGGATTCACCCCAGTGAGGATGGCAGCGAAGTATCTTCGCCCGTGTCACTCATGGAATGGTTTGTGACCTTCTACAAGGACGTGCAGAAGCTTCCTGCCCACCTCAAACCGCTGGAAGGTATCTGTCGAGAGGGCGAGACAATGTTCGTGCCCCATGGCTGGTGGCACACCGTGCTAAACATCGACGAAAGCGTTGCCATGACGCAAAACTTTGTGAGCTCCAGCAACGTGAAGAGTGTGTTGGAGTTCTTAACAGATAAACCGGAGCAGGTTTCCGGATGCCCAATGGAACAGCGCCCCCACCTCGGTGGAATGTTCCGAAAGGTGATGGCGAAACATGCTCCTGAACTCTTCGCCAAGGTGGACAAGGAGCTCAAGGATGAGTTTGAGCGTAAGCACCGGAAATCCAAGTGGGAATTGCTTATTCACGGTGAGAACAACGAAAAGAAAACGTCTCCTACCGCATCATCCGATTCTACAGCGACAACAAGTGGTGCGAGCACCTTCGCCTTTGGCTTTACCTTCGAGTAGGATACCCAGATAACCTTTTTTCATGGGTCAACCGCTTTTCGTTCCAAGAACCAACGGCGTTTCTAGAAGAACACATTAGAGGAATTACAGGAAGCAATCGATCAAAAGGAAGCTCCACGCCTGACTGCTCCGTGCATAACGCAACAAAATTTGTACCACCGTTCTGGCATTTGTTACTTTCCATTTAATGGAAAGTAACAAATGCCAGAACGGGTTATTTCTTACCCCATAAAAACTGTGTGTACATGTACAGCCGCTTTGACAGCCGATGATTGGTAAAAAATCGCAAAGCGTCTTTGACAGACGAGTGCCACAACTTCACTTCCAATTTTATTGTCGTACAAGTTTACCGGTAGTTGTCGAAGCTCTCACACGTGCCTTGCATCGACCAGCGAGAACGAAGCCTCTATACACAATCCTAACCTTCCGCCATGGCGTCTGCCGACTGTTTGGACGCCTGGGACGACTGTTTTAACTTCTTTAAAGGAAAAAGCCCATACCACACGACAAGACACACGAAGCTGTCACACTTTTCGCGAAACCAGCGCGTCGGATGGAAGCTCATGGGCGCACTCGGAATGTACGTTTTTGTCCTGCACAGATTGGAATGATATTTAAGTAGTAACGTGAGTTTGATTTCTTAGATTTACCTGCAGTGTCTTCTTCCAGTGCTTGTGCTTGGCATGGGAAGGCTTCTTTAGTGATGGCCGAGAGAAAACACCACCGCTGATGCTGTTCGGTCCAATGTCGGCGTTATATTCTGTCATCGCGATGTGGGTACGAGAAATCTAACGAGAACGAATTTTGCCGCTTGGAACTCGCGGGACTCTAAATATGCTTAAACTGTACTATGTTGTAGATTGCGGCTGTTCATCTGTACCAACCCACCTTTAACGGGCCTCGCATTCTACTGCACTACCGACGGCCATCAGCATGCTCATGGGAGATCCTCGATTGGGTTTTCTTCGAAGGTTCCACCACCTGTACCGTCGTGTCCTTCATCTTCTTCTGGTATGCCCTTGTCTCCGTCGTTGATATTACTACTAGTAGCACTAATTGCTCATGCTCGCCTTCAATGCAGGGTGGTGACACTACCGCACTCGGGCATTTCATTGCCCGGTCTGCATGTGTTCGGTGCCGTGATACAGCTCGTTATCGTAAGCGTGGACTTCTACTTCACAGCGCCGCTGTTCAAAGCCAACCACGTATTTCTGGTGCTCATGTGGCCAGTCTTCTGGGTCTTCATCCAGTATTTGTGGGTTGTCAGCGGACACCAACCAAGCAATGATCTGTTTAACTTCCACTCGACTGCGTCGCCTGTGGCCACCCTCATGCTGTTCCTAGGCACCGCTGCTGTGTTTTACTTCCTACTCTGGTACTCTCGCCACCTACAGCGCGTCTCGGACAAGTCTGCCGAGACTGCGGCCGACACGAGAGGCATGGACTCGGACGAGAGTTCAGGTATCCTGACCCCTACGGGGTGCGAGAACGCCAGCGCTGCCCCATTTGAGCTGGTCATCGACAGCTCAACAAACAATCACTCGCTCTTCGACTCCAAATCGTTCAGAGATTCCGCCACGGATCTCCAGAAACCGCAACCCAGATAAAAGTCTTGATGTATCCATTCGTAAGTAGAGAGCCGTATTATCGACATGCATTCCTTGTTGCCTTGAATCTGGTCCCCACTTTTGCCGCGAAAGAAACCCCATACCAATTGGCGAATGGACGAAAAATGGTGCCACCATTTTGGTGATTCTGCACTAAGTGCGAGGAAATAAATAAGTGTTTCCCGACAGTTTCCAAAGCGAACAGGCGAGGCTCGTACGTGACTAGGATCGATCGGTTCTGTCCCTGTCTGTGGCTGCCGACTATGGCCAACGGCATGGTGCGCGAGGTGGACCGCGCGATCGGCGCGCTATCCACACTGGTACTGGGCGTGGGGCTGCTCGTGGTAGGGGTGGATCGCGGATTGGCAAATCCATTGGAATGGAGATTGCCCTGACCAGTTTTGATGCGATTTTGGGTAGCTACGCGAGTTTTATCGAAGTGTACGATACAAACAGGGCAAGTGGGAGCGTTGTGACTTAGATGGCGGCGGCAAGGATGTCTACTATCAGTGCGTGGGGCTATTGAACTTGACTACAAGGCAGTCCGATCTTGGGGACTTGACGATTTTCCTTTTATTTCTGTGTCGATATGACTGCAGGAAGAAGTACGGAATGCCAAAGTTGCCACTGTTTCAACACCGAGGAAGTTGCGACTGTGGGTCACTGAGGTGAGAATTTGAGATGAACTGCCACTGGAAAGGGAAAGATACTTAGTTTCGGTGGTGCCAACAGATTTATGGTTCTTGCACCCAAGCGAGTGGAAGCGTTCGACGACAGCAACACGTTTTCATGCAAGAAAGGAAGGTTTCCGTTCTTGGTGAGTGGCAACAGAGATGGGAGTTAGAACATGGAGGTGTTGACAGTGGCGATCGTTATTACTGGCAGATCGTCCCGACGTCCTGCTTCGAGATGATGGAGTCGTCGGATGTCTCGCTGTATGAAAGCCAAGCCACGTCGTGCCAGCATGTCTTTTGCGCGCAATGCGGTAAGTTTTGGCTTTGGCAACAGTGTAACTCACCAGACGACGAGATGGCTACTTTTCAGAGACTGAACTTGCCTGGATTGGATGACATAACAGGTATTCACATCTTCCAGTTCGACCACACTCAGCCCGACTGTGTTGCAGTCAACGTGTACTGCGTGGAGGATGAAAACTTTGACGAGATGAAGGTAAGTGCACAAGTTGCTGCTTGGCTGGCTTCTTGACCTTCTTGGAGATGGCCGATTCACTGGTACTTCACCTTTCTGCACTTCTAAACCGAACTTCTAGATCATATTTATTCCAAGAGGTTCGCGTCCGCTGTTCGGCCGGGCTAATAGACTTCCAGTGCCGTCGAAGCAGCCGTACCGACGTCCTCTGCAGACCCAGGGGTTCGACACTGTCCGAGAAGACAGTGAAGAGTCAACTATGTAAGTGTACTGACAAGGGTGAAAATCCTTTTTTTTATATTTAGTGCTGGCTGACTCATAATGTGGGTGACACTATAGCGCGTTTCAGAAGCAGCTGATGATGTGGGCTCGCATGGACAACCACGAGAAGTACCGAGAGCCTCCCTCAGACGATACGCAGTCTTCAACCAGCTCTACCAGCCAGAACGGACGCTTCTCGGTGTGTTATTTTGTGAAGGACTAAATCTGGCTCGACGCTTTGCTGACGTTGTTTTCCATATTTATTGCAGTTTGCATCGTCAGAAGACTCGACGACCGTGACAAAAGACCAATTGGAGTTTTACCTCAAGGTTCGTAAGGCTTCTTAATGGAGATTAGCTGAGAGGCTGATGGTGGTGGGTGTGATGTGACAGCGCCACTTGGATGACCCTCCGCAGCAAGAATTCCGCGTGTAGTTGCCAACCTGAAATCCCCTTTCCCGCTTACGATTTGCGGGTCTTGATATTCCTGGCCCAGGAATCCGGGGGGGTAACACAAAAGTTTCCCAGCTCCGTCCTCGACTGTCACTGCGCTTGAAGCAGTGCATTGAGCGAGTTTGAAGTCAGCATTTAGGTCTCCATCTCAGAAAGTATGTAAAAATAGTACAACCAAAACTGACTCAAATCACAAAATGGTGGAGCCTCTAGATAGCCGGCAGTTGACAAATTGAGCTCTCTGGTCGACAATGTCATCGCGGGAAAGGAAGCACCTACAGCCCAATTACTACGAGGTGCTGGGCGTGGAGCGCTCGGCCTCGACCGACGATATCAAAACTGCCTACCGCAAGCTCGGTGCGTGGCGCTTGCTCCGATACTGCTGCTCTCTTTTGACCTGTTTATTGCATGGACTTAGTGCTTGAGCATCACCCCGATCGCTACCACGCTAAGACCAAAGGCTCCGCTCGACGAAAAGATGGCAAGGTGACGTGTTATTCGCATAGTATGCTGCGGTATGTCATGAACGAAGACCGACAAACTGTGATTCTAACTGCAGGACGCGGAGATTTTGCGTGTCAACGCCGCCTACGACCTGCTGAGCGACGACACGGCGCGTGTCAAGTATGACATCGAGATGTTTGGCGTCTCAGCTGCTCCGAACTATCACGACCGAGTGGTTGTGGGGGCAGACAACTACAAACCCATGAGTTCGGAGGATGTTCATCAAATGTTTGGAGGACTGAACGAGTACGAACGCTTCACTACGGCTCAGTACCACAGACAGCGATCGCATGTCGCCCCTGCTGCTATCGGGCGGAGGGCGACGAATCTCGCGGAGAGGAAGAAATTTCGAGCAGCCAACTCAAAGTTGCCGACGCAGGGAGCGACGCTGATGTGGCTGGCGTTTCCTATTGCATTGATGGCGCTGTGGGGCGTCAATCTGAGCTCTATTCGCAACGAATCGAACTCGTCTCGGAGGAGCAAGCAGTAGGAGATTTACAGTAGAGTGGCGCTTAGCTGGTGTGCATTGGTTGTGGTTGGACAGACCTCTGGTGGTTGCGTACAACACCTCCCTAGCTGCAGGGCACAAAACCTGTCCTTGAAGAGTGCTGTGCGACGGTCGCTTAGTTCATTGGCGAAACGCGGTAAGATTACGTACTATGTAGTAGTCAGTGGTCCATAAAATGTCGGAAAACTACCTAAATACCAAACAGTTTAAAAATCATGTATGTACGACATACTGATGTAGTCCATGAGCACCCTCTGCAATTGGTCGTAGAGCGACAAAAAATTGCGGAGCGGCGTGCTGCTAGAACTGCCGACTCTAGTCTGCAACGATGGCAATAGTTCGCGTCTCCTGTGGTGCTGTCTGACATCCGGAAGCAAACTAAAAATTCCTGAAGACTCAGGTGGTCATGGACACGACTTCACTGATAAAACTGAGAGAGGATTTGTGCGTTCTCACGTCTGTTTCTCGAATTATTAATAGCAAGAAGCAGCCCCCTTTATTTGATCGAATCTTGTCATGCTTCCGCCAAGTCAGCCGACAGATCCATTAATCGTCTCTGCAAAGCTGCAATTTCTTCGCTAAGTTCGTTAGAGTCCAACGCATAGTTTTCATCTACAACATTCGCAGCAAAGTATTCGCACAGTTAGTCCTGACAGCACACAAATAATTTCCCCATGCAAACGAGACTTGCCATATCGTAGAACTTGTCGTTCTTGCGCCGTGAGTCCTCTTCCGTAGAGAATAACCTCTAGCTTCTGCAGATGTCGCTTCAGTCCCGCCAAGTCCCGAGTGAACCCTTCCATCTCCATAGCTCGGCGTCTGTCCAGACTGCGATACCGAGTCCTCAACTTTGTCAGACGCACTTGCAGATTCTGAATTCGTTTTGTACACGCCTCCTGCATTGCCGCATACTGCTCCTTCAGAATATGCAGGTCTCGCTCCCGAGAAATCGCCTGGTTCCGGAACTCCAGCACTGTCTGGTTGCCCTCTTCACGGACGACTTGACGCAGCGCATTGGTCTCCTCTCGGACCTTTTCCGTCAATTTGGTCTTCTCCGTGACTAAATTTTCGCATTTTTGCTTCACTTGGAAAATCTCTTCGTGCGCTAGACGTTCAGTTTCTTGAGATTTGTGACGCAGTACCAAATAATCTTTGGTCGTTTGGGTAAGAACTCGCTTGGTCTTTTCTACCTGCTCCTCCAGTTGCACGCTCTTGTCCTCAATTTGTTGCTGATGCAACAAAATCTTCGCCCTCTCGTCTGCAAATCCGTCCAAAAGCGCTTGAATTCGCGTCTCAGTGAGTTGCTGGTGACTCTCGAGTTGCTTCTGGAGGTTTTCAATGGTCTTCGTCAATGCCGCTGTCTGTTCATTGGGCATGTAAATCGTCCGAAGCACCTTGTTCGGTGGGATACCTTGTGTGATATTCACGAGACTCGGGGCGTTCCCTCGCACTGCAAAGCCTGACTTCTGCTGTTTCTTTTTCTTCTCTTGCTGCATTTCCTCCGATCCAATGTGCATTGTCGATGGATAGGGATACGTCGTTGGCGTTGGCGTTCTTCCTGATGGATACGTTGTGCGTGTACCGGGTCGGCAATCTCGAAAGAATGTTACCTGCTCGGTTATCGGTTGAGTCAGTGCCAGCAAGTGTTGCATCTTCTGCCGGTCGTCTTGCTCTTGAAGCTTCAGCGTTTTGTTCTCTGTTTGAAGATCGATGAGCTCAGCTTTAGCTTGAAACAATGAAGCGTTTGCCTTTTTCAGGGATTCCTCCAGATCTGCAATCTGTTGGAGCAAAACGCGTGAAATTGCTGCTACTTTCACCTCTCTTCTCCACCAAAATGACTCCTAACCTCTTCGTTCTTGGTCCTGATCTCCCATTTAAGGCGATGGGCTTCTTCCTTGGACACCTGCAACACCATTTCACCGGTTACCGCCATTCTGATATGCAATTTAACCTTTCTGTTTTCGCTGCACCTCGATCTGTGCCAAATGCGCCAACGTTTGCTCTCGTTCAGCGTGGAATTGCTCGCATCGTTGGCGGTAAAATGCGAGCAGCTCATCCGCGTCTTTGCAGCTTTCCTCGTCTAGCTTCACCTCGTCCACCAAACTGTGCATGGAGGTCGAGAAGCCCCGCCGTGGAGATCCGAAGGACAGCAACGTCTCCTCCTGGTTCACCATTTTGGCGGGTAATTAAAAATGTGCATCGGAACCAAAAACTGATAAAAAAACGGCTAGACTATTTCGGACTAAAAAGTGGCAAGCAAATTGTCTGCAACTTTTAAGAACTTCGTTTTTGAAAAGTAGCCGTTACTTTCTCTACGAACTCGAATTGTCTTTGTTTATTGGGGAATTTATGGCAAACCAACAAAAAATGCGTCCTATCAGCTCGGCAATCATATCTGCATGCGGCTTCTAGTTGGAGTAGTGCAGTCTCCCGCTCTACTGACGCGCCACTCGTTCGATCCTTCCTTCGGTTCGATCAGCGAGTGTCCTCTCCCCCGTGTCTGTTACTTAAGCGGGTTTTCGAGGCTTCACTGCAATCTTACAAAAGATTTTGCATGCGTTGGATGATCCGCAGCAATTCCATGGCGCTGGGTCGCACGTCCGGATCTGAGTCCAGACAGCGGTCCGCCAGCTCCTTGACGAGCGGTGGACAGTCCGACGAGAACGTCGGTCGCAAGTTTCGTCGAATCACCATCTGCACGATCTTCATGCCCTGCAGTTTCTTTCCTGACGCGTCGCGTTTGTCCGAGTACGGCACGGCGTGTGTGTCCAACTCGGACATGACTATACCGAACGAGAAAATATCAGCCTTCTCCGTGTACTTCTTGCCCATCAGCACTTCAGGTGCTGTCCAGTATATTGTGCCCACACCGGCAGTCATTGTGTCCTCCACCGATCGTTCGCGACTGATACCAAAGTCGCTCAGTTTGGCTCGGAAGGAGTCATCCAATAGAATATTCTTCGACTTAAGATCACGGTGAATCACCTTGGGCGACAGGCCGTGCAAGTATCCGAGCGCATCGGCCACATCTTCAGCCAAAAAGATCTTGTGGTCGCGCCAGTTCAGTTGTCCCTGTCGGCGTTTAAGGAAGCCGTATAGATCGCCCTTGGCCATGTATTCCGTCACGGCACACACATCCTGCATGGAGCTCCACGACACGCCCATGAACTCGACGATCTTCGGGTGCGAGAAAGAAGCCATGAGTTTAATTTCTGCGCCAAAACACTCGATCTCCTTCTCGTCGTTCTTCTTCTCGTTCAAAATCCGCTTGACGGCCACCTGTCTGTTCTCCAGTTGCGCGAGCCACACCTCACCGAACGCGCCTTTACTCAGCACGCGCGTGAAATACAGCGACGAGTACGGGATGCGCATCCCTCCGAGCGTCGGGTCGGTCTGAAACTGCTCCAACACTTTGCTCGCAACCTCTTTAGACCTGTCTGTGATCTCTGAATCGCGGTTATTGCCTGAACCGCCCGAGCCGCCGCCGCTTGGTCGTAGTTTCTCCGGCGCGACAGGCTCGACATTGCGTACGGCCGGACGCTCATGTCGCGCGTGGCGGTCGTGCTGCTGCGGACGCGATCTCTGCTCAGGGTGCTGCGGTTGATACTGTTGCGGTCGGGAGCCTGTACGCGGTCGCTGTTGGGCGCTGGATGATCTGTTCGGGCCGTTTGACACTCTGCTCGGGCCGTTGGAGACTCGGGGCTGCGGGTTCGACGTTTTCCGGTCGCGTCGCGGCTCGTTGCTGTCTCTGGACCGGTCCTCTCCACGAGTATTGCGGTGTTCACGTGCAGCGGGGGCAGGCGCGGGAGTGCCGTGGATATCGTACGGGTGGTGATGCGCCAGTGCCGCGTTGTGCGACTGCGCGGACGGCGTGGGGATCGTAATGGTGTCCGGGAAGTTCTCGTGGCCGTGTTTGCGACGGCTAGAGCACGCGCCGCACGTGATGAAGGCCACCAACCCCATGTCCGTTTTTGGGCGATATATTCTCCACTACACCCCCGAAGGCCGAATGACTTTGCCCTGCCTCTTGGAATTATACTTACGGAGCTAGCGCACTGACTAGTTTTTCGCGTGAGAGAGCGGCGCGTCAGGAGTGGCCAACGAAGCCAGATATTCTCGAGAAAGAGTGGGATGATGGCTGTGAGTGGCTGCTCGTTAAATATTTCAAAAGCTAGCGCAAGTTTTCAGAAGCACCACTGCTTGGTTGTCCATTTGGCCAAAGCACATGATACGCGGTAACGGCGCCGTCAACAAACACACGGCTCCAGTGTAGGTGGTGTAGGTGCGAGCAGTGAGCGCCACTAGTGATTTAATTAGATGGGTGCACACTTGACACGCAAAATGGACCTGACATGGCGTGCTGTCGTAGACTTGTACATCCACTTCACTTGTCAGCCACAGAGGCAATTTTTAGGGTCGTGCCACTATGGCGATGAAGAGATTGGCGCCTTGAGCATTTTCGACGATACATGTACCAAGTTGATACTTTGCCGCATGATGGAGCACGTTGCTGTAAGAATCCAATAAAAAGGATCGCTCCAACACCATCGGCTGCACATGCCACAAGTGGCGACCGGGTGGAGATCCCGACGGTAAAGTCTACACGTATTAATACAGTAGTTCTTCGAAGTAGTTTAATACTACTACGTCCAAAATTTGCTAGTAATATTAGCATTTTATTACCTTGAGGCAATATTGTTTTAGTATTTTAGTACTTTGACGTTGTAGAAGTTGTAGATCTGTAGTAGTTTCCCGATACAGTAACTTGCAGGAGATCTACGTAGCATGTATTACAATATGAATTGAGCCTTGCGGACGTCACATTTGTTGTTACAAAAACATTTAGAGGACTGCGCTGCCATCCGGCATTACCGAGCATCTTGTAGTGTTAGCAACGCGAACACTGTATTGGACCCGCGCGCCAAAAGTCCATACGAACTGTGAAGCAAAACCCGCCCTCGAGACTTTTGTTGAAGAATCTGCTGAAAACGAAGCCATCATGACGGCGATATCGACTCACAATTGCACGTTATAAAAATACGAACGAGCTTGTGCTTCAATTCATACTACGTAGTACGTATTAATAGCAAGCTGGGAAGCTCACTTGTTTGCTTCAACAAGCCTGTCGGTATCGGCACTGTATGCAACACGGGCGATACACCATGCAACAACTCCACGTTGAAAACTCCGACGACGTTGTTTAAACAACCTGAATCTGTATTACCTGCAAAAAAACTTAAATACCCGTAAGCGAGCCAGAGCCATTTTACCGAATCTATCGACGCTCTTCCTCACTTTTCGCGCGCGATTACTCTGTCCCAACGCTTCTACTGCAAATCATCTTGGATGTCGCGCAGAATGTCGAGCAGCTCGGGTGCATCCGGTCGTGCGTCCGGGTCGGCGTCCAGACAGCGGTCGGCGAGCGCCTTGATCTGCTCGGGGCAATCCTCTCGGAACGACGGTCGAAGCGCCGAGCGAATGACCATCTGAATGATCTTCATGCTCTGCAGTTTCTTGCCAGAGCTGTCGCGTTTGTCCGAGAACGGCACCTCGCATGTATCCATCTCCGACATAACGATACCGAACGAGTAAATGTCGGCTTTCTCGGTGTATTTCTTGCCCATGAGGACCTCAGGCGCCGTCCAGTAGATGGTACCGACACCTGCGGTCATCGTCTCCTCAACGGAGCGCTTTCGACTGATACCGAAGTCACTCAACTTGGCTCGGTACTTGTTGTCCAGCAGAATGTTCTTGGACTTGAGATCGCGGTGAATAACCTTCGGATTCAGTGAGTGCAGGTACACTAGCGCTTCGGCGATATCCTCAGCCAGCCACATCTTATGGTCCGGCCAGTTGAGTTTGTTCTTACGACGTTCGAGGTAGCCGTAGAGGTCGCCCTTGGCCATAAACTCCGTCACTGCACACAAGTCTTGCTTGTCGCTCCACGACACACCGATAAAACCCACAATCTTTGGGTGTTTCAGCAGTGCCATGAGCTTGATTTCGGCGCCGAAACACTCGATCTCCTTGGTATCGTGTTTCTTCTCATCCAGGATTTTCTTGACTGCCACCTGCGTGTTCTCCAGCTGGGCCAGCCACACCTCTCCGAAGGCTCCTTTGGAGATGGCACGCGTGAAGTACAGTGAATCGTACGGGATCCAGCTCTCCTCGAACTCGGAATCTTCTTCCAGCTCCGCCATCACCTTCTCGGCTGCTTCCTGCGTGCGTGCGATAACAGCTGGGTCTGTTTGTCTCCTGTGCACTCCCTCCACACTGGACTGCATAGACGACACTTGGCTCTGCTGCAGCTCCATCATCGAAAGACCGGGACCCTGATCCTCGTGTGGCTCAAGCATGGGGACTTCAGGTGGGGGCGGGGGCGGGAACGATTGCTGCGGTTGATATTGACTCTCCTGGTACTGCGATTCGTAGTGTGGTTGATGCTGGTACTGAGACTGTTGCTGCTGTTGACGAGTGTAGGTCGGGGCTCCATTGGCAGGCCACTGGGGAGGACGCTCTACTCTCTGCTGCGGTGACTGGTAAGGCTTTGACACCTTCTTACTCTTGGAATTGCCCCCCTTAGAGTTACTGCTGTAACCCGTGGAGTCCATGCGTCGTTCGATAGCTGTGTTACCGTGCGAGGTGAGACGGCTGACTCCGGATCGCGCAGTGACTGAGGGAAGACCGTAGCCACGGTCATCTCTGCGCTTACTACGATTCTGTTTGCGTTTCCACACGAAGAAGGCGACGATGCCAAACAGAATGATGATCACTGCAACGACGATGTAGATGATGGTAGAGCCCGAACTCGAGTTCGTATCGGGGTCGGCAGCGGTCACGGATGTGATCACCAGAGGTAGGGCGGGTAGCAGGAGGCGCCCCACACTTTGAGGCGAAAACACCTTCATAGAGATTCCCTGTTCTATCGGTAAGCTTATTGGTGCTTCCTTCCCTGCCGATTGCGGAATGAGAGCGTTAACTGTATCGAGGTCCCCATATCGAGATTAGGGGAGAAAGTGACTGGTGTTCAGTATACGACCCCCGCTCTTTCGAGGATTGTCACCAACATCTGGACGAGCGGTACAGAAACGCTGCTTTACGAGGATTGTCACCAACATCTGGGCGAGCGGTACAGAAACGCTGCTTTACAGTGTGTCGTGCGTTGTGTGGAAGGGCTGCAACAAGTGTCACAATTTGAGTTTCGCTTTGAAGTTGTTGCTAACTGTACTTGCTTGTGCAAGTTTTTTTTATACATAAAAAAGAACATATATTAAACCGATTTTTTTTGCTTATTTTTTGCCGTCATGTTTTTTTGGGGTAATACTCGCTCTTACCCCTGCTTGCGTTTCTGCTCCATCTCCAGCGCTGCTGCACCCAGTCTCAGCTCTTTAATCGTCGTCTACGTTGGGGAAGTCAATGTTGTCGTCATTCTCTTATATAGATCGCAAAGCTTGAGCTCCTTCTGACTGACGCTCCAAATCCTCCATTAAAACGTTGTCTTCAAGTAGCATGCGCCCCCACCCACGCGATATCTTCTCGCAGTTGATGATATGGTAGAATATGAAGTTTTATCGGACCTCACTTATATTTTGTATTGGTATCTTAGAGCCAATGATATAATTTTGCTGTGGTACTAACCAATAGCTTTCAAGATGATAATGCTATTTAACCAATCAAATTAAATAGGGGTAGGCGAGTCCTCTACGCGGACGTATCACGTCCGATCGATCCGCAAAATATGTGTATGCGTATCCAAACTCTAAGTCATTGACATATCACTTGCATATTTTGCTTTTATCGGACCAGTGAATCAGTGACATGGGCTTAGACGAACTACAGCCTGGTAACACCTTGCGGGCTAAGGCAACAGCCATCGGTGCGTTCGTCAAATTCCTCAAAGAAGAGGAAGTTGAACAGGAATACATAAGGAAGTGCATTGATAGTGACGAGAGCGGAAAAATGTTCGTGTGTGTGATGGATAAATTTGGTATGTATCTTGCATTCAAGGAAGGAAAGAAAGGTAAACCAATAGCTCGCAACACTGCCATGCAGTACTATCGGCAAGCAAAGCTTTGGCTGCTCGACCAGTTCCCTAAGCACCGAGCTTCATTGGAAGCCCGGTTGCTGAAAATGGGAAAGACACTAGACAGCTTCTGTCTGAAGCGAGATGGTGGTGGGCTCGTAGCGAAAGCACCACCTTGTACGAAAGATGATTTGAAAAGAATGATGTTGTATTTGTACACTTATGCTAGCTCAGAAAGTGACTATCAAGATGCAACTTTACTATGTCTTCTCTGGTACTTGTTCGGTCGCGCGTCTGACCTAGCCATGGTCCGCAAACACAACATGTCAGTGGACGCAGGCGACGTCTTCTTCCTGCGCTTGGTTCGCGTGAAGACGTCTGAGGAGCAGGGGCTGTCGCTCTTTCCTGATACGGAATTGGCTACGTGCCCCTTGCTCTCCATTGCGCTCGCCTTGATCCTCCAAGCCGCCCCAGGACCAGCCCTCGTCAGCAACCTCCCAGAACAAGCAGGCTTCGCAGGCTCCACGCTTTCTCCCGACGTCCCGCTGATCGAGCTGCTCAACGCTCCGCAAGTCACAACTGGTCTTGCCGCTCCAGCAGCTCCGCCGCGCGTTGCCACAGCCCCTACAGTATACGCGCACGTTAACCGGGTGCTAGACCGTGTAGCGTCTGCTGCTGGTGTGGATGTCGCCTTGACATCCCACTCGTTTCGAAGAGGAGGCGCTCAGCACGCAAACGGCTGCGACGAGATGACTGCACGCTGGATCTTTGACAGAGGCTCCTGGAATCTAAGCACAACGAGCAAAGGGTTCAATTACATTTTCAATACAAGCGAAGAAGACCACAAGATAGCGAAAGTACTCAGCGGATACAAACCCAGAACCGCGGTGCCGCTGCAAGACTTGACTAGCTTTGACACGCAGACGCGTCAAGCGATGGATCGGGTGCAGCGTGTCCTGTTTGCTACCTGCTTCGAGCTCAAGACCGACAGCTTAAACATCAACAAGAAGGTGATGGATGTCCTCACCGCACGCGTCTTCCGTCACTTCCCGCTACTCAAAGACCTGAACCCCACAAGTCCAGCTGTGACGCGCATCGAAGCGGCTGTTGATTACGCTGGATGCTCATTAGCCGAGCTGCTCGCTTGGTCCTCGCACCTGGCAACCCCATCCGCTACCTGCGAAGACACCAAGACAGGTAATGCAGCAATCCACAACGACGACGAACAGCCAAGAGAATCAAGCGAGAAACAGAAGACCATCGACCACCAAGCGGCTGATTAAGCACTTTATGAAGCACATCAAGCGACAGGACGCTCGCATAGATGCACTCGAAGCTAAGCAAAACAGCGAGCCTACACCAAGAAAACGAAGCTGTCCAGAGGAAGGCACAGATGACGTTAGCACGCTTAACAAGAAGCAGCGCCGGGGATCTCCAACTCACCTTCATGCTACCTGGTTTGCGTGGTACGCTCAAGATCCACGCTGGTACGCTCTGGCGCCAAAACAAAAGCGATCAAGAGCGAAGTTGCTGGTAGCCTTCATGAAGATTTTTCTTGAAGACGGCTTTGTTCTTGACCAAGATGCTGACGACTATCGTGACTGTGTTCTTGAGGTGGGCAAGAAAGCAGAGGAAGCCGTACTTACCTTCCTAAGTGGCGAGAAGAAGATCAGCTCGCGTGGGTCGAGCGCCGTCCTTAAGCACTTGCAGGCTCTTCACAGAAAGGGAGACCTAAACGACAGAATCAAGCGCCACCAAAACCTCCTCCAGTCTGCAGCCATTCGCGATCCCGCTCCTGGCTACACCCAAGACGTTTTAGAAGTTAAGGATTAGCAACAGGAACACTTAGCTAGCGAATTCATCATACACGTTTCGCATAACGCACACAGCGTAACCACATCTTACTAAGTTCAGATATCGAAGCAGGTAGAGCACCACGCCTTTAGCCACTAGCCCCTGACGAGCCTCCACCTCACAATCAAAAAGATGGCGACGGCTGGATTTGAACCAGCGTCCTCAAGGCAGAGCCCTGTGCTCTTCCACTGAGCTACGTCGTCGTTGGGTGAGGAAGTGAGTTTGGGTGAGGTGAGATGAGGTGCGGGGGGGGGCTGTGGAGGAGGGGGGGGCTGAGGAGCGAGAGCATGAGCTCAAGGAAATGGCCTGTGGGCTGATAAAAGCTAAAAAAAAAAAAAAACATGCATTTTGCGACCAGGAGCCATGTGCTCTTAGCCAGGTAAATTCAACAATGAGCCCCCGATTTTCGTGGCGGGGTCCACTATTAAGAGCACCAGCGACAGCCAGTTACAGATGTACGCACTTATTGGTCGATTTTTCACCAATCCTATCCTGCCACCTCAGTATGTTTAGACTCGCACCCAACCTGTGGCTCACAGCCTAGAAGAGCTCAAAACACACAAAACGGGGCAATGAGGCCTCTACGCTCAGTCTTAATTTTTTCGCCCAACTACGCAGACCTCCAACTTTTTCGCCTATAAACATGGTTGAAATTCTCACTGCAGCCGATCCCCATCTCGGGGTGTCTCCCCTACCCCCATGCAGTACCGCAGCTGTCAGTAAAATGTACATTCAAAAGTGTTCGTACGGTGTTTGTTTTTGCATTTTGTACCAGCTTTGAGGTACAGGTCCGATGGCCGATAAATTTTGGTATGGCGCTGCATATGATTCACCATCGCAGACATGGTCGTAGTGCAGTGATTACACTTTGTTGAAGTAACCATCTCCGATGTGATGCTGACTATCTAGGGGAATATAATTGTGCTATATCATATAGAGATTTCTTATATAACTGGACTGGTTGGTGGAGAATAACTCCCCTCCAGGACACCAGACTATCTAAATCACCACTTCCTCTTTTACGAACTCTACCACACAAGCGTCTTCTCCTTCTACATTCAAGACTTCCTCTTCACTATGGCCGCCTAATCCTCTCTACCTTTGTCCTCATTCAGTTCTGTACCGCCCTAACAACTCTGCGCAAATCATTCCTTCAACACACTTCAATCGCCGAGTCTTATACTTCCCCTTGGGATGATCCTTGAAATGAGACCACACACCTTCTTTGCGTACCTGACCCATTGATTGAAGAATTGGAAATGCCCAACGCGAAAGGCAAGAATTAAAGGCATAACCAAGCTTGGTTAGCCAGTCATTTAGTCCACTTGCGAAGAGTTCCGAAGGACCATGGTGAAATGACAAAAAAACCACAAAAAAAACGCAAAAAAACATTTTGAACCGAAATTCGATTTTTTTGCCGAAAAGATAAAAAAGACCGTTCGATAAAGGAAATTGCTACTCGCTGATCGTGAAAGATTCTATGAGAGTCCGCTACCATCAGAACAATGGTCTTCTGGGCCTTGTGAAGTGCAGGTTGTTGTTGCTGTTGCAGCTTCGGGCAGTGGAAACGAGAGTCAGTTTGCTGATTGCGGCGGCCCTTGCTGCTTGCGAAAAGATGAGTCAAAGCTTATACATGTAGATAGCGGAGAGCGATCTGCTGCCTCGGCAACGGCCTCCAAGGCGTCAAGCGACAGACGTTGCGAGGCCCTAGATCCTCAATAACTACGTCACAGTAACCAGTAGTACTGGTCCAGTACGCTGTATCGGACGCCGTATTCCGAATACTATATGTACCACTCCCAAGGCTCGGAACTTCCGAGCCCCGTCGAGGGCTTCTTCGAGATCGTTGTCGTATGCATCGATAAATGAGGCTCATGCCTGCTCATTATGAGCTGGCCCCACTCAGTTGATCAAAGCGGTAGCGATCCTTGCCAAAGTGTCTTGTATCAGCTAATTCATTACCTGGTCCCTGGAGAAATGCTTGGATCGCTGCTGTTATACTAAAAGGATTCGAGTGTCGGACAGCTTGCAAGTTTGATCGTTGGCGAAATCCGGAACAACCGATTCGAATATGGCGCGAATTGGATTTAATTACGTGTAAATGTGACCGAGCCTGAGTTTAAAATGCGTATCTTGGCGCGAAGCGAACGGCGAATCGACGCTGCGTTGTTAGAGGTCAAAATTAAGAAAACGTTTTTTATTATCCAATAAGATACCAGATACACGTTTGAAGTTAAAGTGACAGCGCATCTCGCACTGAAGACTCCGCGCACTTGTCATGAATGAAGATGGCGAGTCAGAGGATTATTCTGTATTAGCGCCAAAACGCATTCTGTATGCTAGGCTACACGATTGGGTGCTCTCGGGAGATGTCTCGGTGTGATTCACATTGCAGTCGAATGATTCCGCGTCGTCCTTTTAGCTAGTCACACCATGAAAACTCTGCGAACCTTACTGTACACGCCGGCATGCTACTAGCGAAAATGAAGGCATTCCATTAGAGCGTGCCCAGCTTCTCAGCCCTCGGCCAGTGCATATTGCATTACTTTTGCAATATTCATCATGCATTCTTGTGCAGACCAAACGTAGATCGAGTTACGTTAGCTCGTGCACAACATCGAGGCTTGTGTCCGCTTAATTTTCAATAGAACTATACTACCACAGAAGCGGTGGGCCCTCTTTCGGTTTAGTTAGGCTTCTAGAGTCTAACGTAGACTCACCGGTCAAGTCCTTTAATTTTAAAAAAGGTTTTTTTAAGCTTTAAGAATTGAGTCAGGGTACCCTCTTTTGTAACCTCATGTGGACCACATCGGTGCAACCTCCAAAGGGGTACGCATTTTGTGAAGCTATTCTTGGCAGAGGTCTAAGTCTCCCCCGAGCTGTTCGCAGAGTCCAGCTCGCTTCCTGCTGCGTCGACTTCGTGTGCTGCATCTGCGTCAATGGAGGGTGGCATCTGGGCCTTCTACTATCTGCAAGGCGAGGATGGAGAGGATCGCTCGCACCCGAACGCCTTCAAGCTGACAGGTGTCTCCTCAGGCGCGGATGTTACGCTCGCCGACGTACTACGCAGCTTCCCACTGCGCAACCCAGCGGCCTTCCACTTCCGCTTTCGTCTAAATAGCAGCAAGAGTAACACTTTCTACTGGCTGGACGTGACGCAGCCCACACAAAAGGTCCCACTTGCGGGCGGGCGCGTCATCTGCAAGCTGTTGCGACTGGAACGGCCTAAGAAACCTGGACTCGTCTTCCGCCGTCGACCTGTGCTCAAATGGGCAAGCGGCAGTCAGCCGCCCAAGCGTCAGGGAAGCTCCAGTGCCCTCGGTGACAGCTCCAACAGCGTACAGTCTGTCAAATCTGTGCAGCCGTTGGGCGAGGGCAACAACTTCCATCGATCGTCATCGTCTCAGGGTTTCGAGCAGGGTAGACCAGCCAAGTATTCGGACCGGACTCCAGGAAGTGGCAGTGGAGCGGATTCCCGACATAGCAATGCATCGAGCCGTACATCATCCATTTCTGGAGACAAGAAACCGGTCTCGAGGACAGGATCGGGATCCAAACCTGCAGCTCCAGAGGCACAAGGCAACCTGGAAGATTTTCTGTCTGGTAGCCAGAAGGTGCCCAGTGCTGGAGCTGCGCCAAGCTCATCACCGCCGAAGAAAGATGTGAATCTTATGAGTGACAGTGGCTGGAATGACGCACCAGCCACGCCGGCACAGCCAGCTAACGCGACGTCGGACTTCCTGAACGCAATGGACCCGCTTGCTACTCGTTCGGCGCCTTCTCAGCCTTCACCGTCCAAGACTGTACTGAGAGATCCGCCTAAGTTTGACGATGATAACGGACAGACGGTAGGCCCTGTGACCATGGCGGAGATGGAGGCGCATTCCAAATCCACATCCGACGGCTCGAACGTGTACAACCCGAACTTGGTGGACAAGTCGACCAAGAGTGACGATGTACGTCGAGCCATGGAAGAACGTGAGCGACAGGTACAACGTGATGTGGAACGAGCTCGCGATGACTTGAGAAAACGAGAAGAAGCGGTGCGTAACATGGCGGCTATGAAGGACAGTGCCAGTACAGTGCTTGGGCCTCGACTGAAGGCCTGGGCAGAGGACAATGGTCGCGTCAAGAACATCCGCACGCTGCTGTCCACGATGCATCAGGTAATGTGGGAGGGCTGCAAGTGGACTGAAGTGAACATGGGCAAGCTGATTCAGCCGAACGATATAAAAAAGCACTACCGGAAGGCCATGATCGTCGTACACCCTGACAAGGCTGGAGGTCGTAACGCTGAACAGTTGCTGATCGCCGAGCGTGTGTTTGCGGCACTCAACACGGCGTGGGAAGACTTCCAGAAAACGAACCCATGCTAGGCGAGACGAGCTAGAACTGCTGTCAACAGGAGAAGCAGATAAAAGCTGGATACAGAGACACAACAATCTCATGAACATCAAATGCACCTTAAGATATATATGCACACCAAGCCTGCCGTTCCATTCTCATACGTTGATCAGTGGCGAGAACAGCGCTGTGGGCTGGGATTTGCATGCAAAGATCGCCTAGGCTCTCAAAACGTGGCGCGCTTGACGTCAACGTCTTAGACGCAGGTGCCTACATCTTCTTGATCACAGCGTGGTTTCGCCAGTACTCGACAGCCTTCATGTACTCGCCGCGGTCGAGAGGCACACCGGAGCCGCCCTGCTCCTTGCCCACTGCATTTCGCATCATGGTAATAGGCTTCATGGGCAGCTCGTGGTCCTCGTCCTGGGCCTTGATAGACACAATACCCCACGGGGAATCGCCGTGGCTGGGGTCTGCCGGGACGTCCACAGCCTCATTCTCCTTAATGATCTGCTCACGGCTGTAGAGGATAATGTCCAGATATTCGGCCACTCTCGGGGTCACGCTGTGGCTCGGGAACCAACGACCCAGTCTGCAACAATAGCAGCAATAACAGCATCCTAAGTCAACGTCATACACTCAAACAAACGCTCTAGCAGCAACTTACACGGGTAGTTCGTATTCTGTGCGAGCATCATAGTCAGACATGAGCATGTGGGCGTTTGCCTGTGTGATGGCCACCATGTTGAGACGAGCACCCGTGAAGTTCTTGATGAACAGGTGCTTGCAGAACGGCGCGTAGCTGACGTCACACAACGTCAGTTCATCTGTTCATGATCGCATTGCAATATGGTAAAGCGTACCCGTCCACCAACTGCTTGTTGTTGGCTTCGTAGATCTCGTTCACCTTTTTGACAAACTCGTTCCTGTCAAAGTCGATCTGAGTGCCCGAGTACGTCTTGTCTTCAAACTGGCGCTTGGCAAAGCCGTCTGAATAGTGTAAAAGTCAGTTCGTAGCATTGACAATACATGTTAACTATCGACGCATACCCAGTACGATGTCGCCGAGCTCCTGTGGCTGCGCAGCTTCAGCGGCCTCAGCCGCAGCCTTTTCGGTCTTCATCGTGGCGGCACCGAACATGTTGGCAATCCCGCGAGTCTGGAAGCTGCGAGTTACCGCCGCCGTCGTCCGCAAGCGTGCGAGCAGCATGTTAGCGATCTCTGAACGGGCCCGAAGGGAGAAGAACGAGCAGGCAGACCTGCGAGTTGTGGTGGTGGGAGGATCTCCGAGAATGAAGTGCGGCACCAGCTTGTAGTGACGTCCTTGGATTGGCTGGTAGCAATTTTGGCCAATCCAGAACGGATTGGCTGGAAGCGGATGGAAGCGACGCTGGCAAGAAAACGTGCAGAGTTCTGCAGAGAAACCTCACTGAGTCTGCACTGCAGACTCAGTGAGGTTTTTCGGAGCGAATTGGACAGGTAGACGTATTGTCTTTGCTCGATTAAGTTTACTATTGTGACGGGGCAGATTCAACAATCTTGATAATCGTACTGTAAAAACCACTTCAACATCAACATTAACTTAACTCGAGAGAGCGTGTTGTGGCCCGTCGCGTCGGCGACGACGTTACGCTGGTCGTAGCCACTCCAAGCGAGGCCTCGAGAAGACGCGTGAGCCTCTCAAGCTGCTGCTGTTGCTGGCGGAAGTGCGCCTCCAAGTGACGCTGAGTTGGAGAAGCGCATTCGTAGCATACCCGCCGTTAGTGCGTTGTGAATACTGTAATGCAAGAGCCACCAAAACTCACCTGGCCTGCCGCGATGACTTCGACCTTTTGATGCAGTGCCTCAATTCGCATAGCGGCCGCTAGGCGCGGCGCTGACGAGTTGTTGGATGAAGACACCGAAACCGGCGTATGGGCTGTCTCACCTAACTCGCAGTCGGAGTTTTCATGCCCGTTTTCGTCGTCGCTGGAGTTGCCTATGAACAGCGAATTGTTGTTGTTGATCGGACTACCGCCGCCCATTGCCATACTGTACATCTCGGCCTCCTCTGCGCGCTGTTTCTCCAGCATCACCTCGATGAACCCACTCCCTAACACTGCCCCGGGAATCGTGAACAAGACAATACCCCAGAGCGCCAGCGAGGCGCCCACCGCTCGGCCCATGCTAGTGACGGGCACTATGTCGCCATAACCAAGTGAGGTGATCGTCTCAACCGACCACCACACGCAGACACCAAAGCTTGAGAACACGTCAGGTTGTGCCACGTGCTCGACAAAGAAGATCAGCAGTGACGAGGTTAGAATCACCACGGCTGTAAGGTATGTTACCACTAAAAACTCCTCTTTCTTTCGCGCGAAGATCACACGGAGGTTCTTCATCGCGTTGTACATTCGCTCTAGTCGCAGGAACGATACAATCCGCAGTAGTCGAAGACTTCGCAGTGTTAATCCTCCATGCTGGTGTGTGCTGCAATGCATGAGTGAGAGATAAATTAGGACCAAAAAATAAAGCCACATACTAGTACGTAAGTTTGATCGTTTAAACGTACTCGAATTGTAAGCTGAGCTCCAAGTAGAATGGGACCAATGCTATCAGATCGATCAGCGACAACGGCCGTGTCATCCATTTCAATCTGAAACACAACGGTTGTAAGCGGCTTCGAATCTGCAGACAAATGACAACAGGGCGAGCTTCTTACCGTCCTTTGATTGCTCCCTCGCTAAATCTATCGTCTTCAACACACGACCACACTCTCAGCGCGTACTCAATAGAGAAGATGATGGTGGATACCAGCAAGAATATATCCGTCCAGTCGTTCACCTCGGGCATCGACCCAGCAGAAGACTCCGGTGCATCAGCGTCCATCACGACAGAAGTTTCCGAGACGGCCACCACCACGTTCAGCAGGATGAGCGTCAAGATGCTAAGCTCCAAAATGTATGATGCGAGCTGTAGGCCATAGCGGTGCTGCACGGAAGAACGGAATCGCAGCACAGTCCAGATGTCTTGGCGCACCGTCGTGTGTCGTCTACTCGCCGCATGGCAATGGCGCCATCGTGCTAGTGACGGCGTGGATAACAGCGTTGAGTGCTCCGTGTAGGAGCGAGGTCGCTGCTCTTGCGGCGTCTTCATCTTGGATTCTTCGTCTGCAAGTCGAAGGATGCGACGTGCTCGTCTATACCCCTTTGTTGTCCGGATAAGATAATTCAATGTCCGGATAGTGTGACTCTTCCGTAGCTGAGTTGAAAAACGATTTTGTAAGGCAGCTTGGATTGAGGTCTGGTTAAAATTCAGGCCGCAACGAAAGGCATGAGCTTGATCACATTTAGGACAAGCACTCGTATGCCATGATCGTGTCGACTAGAGAATGAGTTCAGCAGAAGACCGATTTAGTTACCGCTATGATAATCCTCGTTGCCTCGTCGTCAAGGCTGCAACAGTGTCGATTGTTTTCGCATCGGAAGGATATTGAGAGAGGGCTAGCTTTCTCCCGCGAAAACATGTAAGTGCAGCGAGAAAGAAATGCTGGCGGTCATAAAAAAAAAGGTGTCAAGTTGAAGCTGCAAGATCGTTGATCTTAACATTACCGGTAAGTTGTGACGGCCGCAAACCCTTCATGTAATCTGTTCCGTTCGATTAGTTAGTAGAGTGTCTTCGTTTCTCTAAACACTTTACCTCATGCTAGTTTGACTCAAACAAGGTAGACTTAAAAATTAAAGTGTTTGACTTAAGTTAACCCAGTTTGATGGATAAGAAAACCCGCGAAAGACGATACTCTGCTTGGGGAATTGGGACAGAAACGTGCGGGCAGCTCCGAGCTGATTGGGGCCTCACTTAGCATCGACGAAGCAGACTCGTAGCTCGACCCCCTCAAGTGATCCTTCTCCTTCCCAGAATATTCGTACGTGGGTGTGCTCCTAATGAAGAAGTGAGAGGACGATCACCTCCTCCTCCCGCTGCTGCATCGTGTCTGTATTCCCTTTCGACTGACGAATTGCTCTTACGTGTTGATGCGCCGATCACAGACCATGTCGATGGCCTCTCGTCTCCGCTACTTCATCAACAGCCCCACGGGACCCAAGACCACGCACTTCTGGGGCCCCGTCGCCAACTGGGGTTTCGTGCTCGCCGTACGTTAGCTCGTCTCTTCTACACGGTAGCTCATTAGCTGACTAGTGACTGTGTCTTTGCAGGCCATGGCGGACATGCAGAAACCCGCTGATGTGATTTCAATCAACATGACGTCGGGTTAGTCTCAGCATCTGCTTCATGGGGCTGAGCTTGGTCGGGTCTAACTAATTACTGTTATTGCAGCCCTGTCGATCTACAGTCTGATCTTTATGCGGTTCGCGTGGATGGTGAAGCCCCGTAACTATCTGTTGCTGGCATGTCACGCTTCGAATGAAACGGCGCAGCTCTACCAGCTCCAGCGTGGTGTGCGCTACCAGGCTAGCAAGAAGGCCGCCGAGAAGCAGGAGTAATGTCAACTGCTTTCTTTTTTCAATGCAGATCGTCCAGAGGTGTCGACATCAGATTTCGCTATCGGGCGCTCCAGGTTTTAAGTTTTTTTTGCAAGATTTGTTACTCTGCCTTCGTGTTTGTCGCAAGTGTTTCTCCTAGACTCTATGCAACCTGGCAATAGCGGCAATTTGCAAAAAGCCTACAAGATCTTTTCTTTTATCTGTTGTAGCACGTATGGACATTGGTCTCACATGCGGAAGACGCCAAACTTCGTTTCTTGAGGCTTCTCGTTGAGCGCAGCGCTGAGACTCAGTCCAAGTACCTTTCGAGTATCCTTGGGATCGATTATGCCGTCATCCCAGAGGCGAGCCGTCGAGTAGTAAGCCGAGCTCTCCTTCTCGTACTTGTCCAGAATCGGCTGTTTGAAAGCAGCTTCTTCTTCGGTAGTCCAGGTCTCTTGGCGACGCTCGTAGTTGTCACGCTGCACTTGAGCCAGCACACCAGCAGCCTGTTCACCACCCATGACGGAGATACGAGCATTCGGCCACATGTACAGGAAGCGAGGAGAGAATGCACGGCCACACATGCCGTAATTGCCAGCACCGTAGGAGCCGCCAATGATGCACGTAATCTTCGGTACTTTTGCGTTAGAGACGGCCATGACCATCTTGGCGCCGTCTTTTGCAATACCGCCGTGTTCGGCCTTCTTGCCGACCATAAAGCCCGTGATATTCTGCAGGAATAGCAGAGGAATGCCACGTTGACTGCATAACTCGATGAAATGCGCAGCCTTCACAGACGACTCGGAGAAGAGAATACCGTTGTTAGCCACAATGCCCACAGGGTTCCCATACAGGCGCGCAAACCCCGTCACTATAGTAGGACCGTATTCCTTTTTAAACTCGTCGAAGCGACTGCCGTCCACGATGCGAGCGATCACTTTCCTAACGTCGAAAGGCTTGCGAGAGTCCACCGGAATGACGCCGCCCAGTTCATCGGGAGAGTAAACGGGCTCCTCAATTGGCGTTTGGGTGACAGCAGGCTCCTTGCGGTAGTTCAGGTTGCTGACGATACGCCGTGTGATATCCAGCGCATGAGCGTCGTTATTCGCGTAGTGGTCCGTCACGCCGGACGTGCGGCAGTGCACATCGGCACCGCCCAGTTCTTCAGGTGTGATGACTTCACCCGTCGCAGCCTTAACAAGTGGTGGTCCTCCAAGGAATACAGTGCCGTTGCCCTTCACAATGACGCTCTCGTCCGACATGGCTGGCACGTAGGCTCCTCCAGCCGTGCAGCTGCCCATAACCACAGCGATCTGCGGGATACCCATGGCCGACATTGTCGCTTGGTTGTAGAACTCCCGTCCGAAGTGGTCGCGATCCGGAAAAATGTCCGCCTGAAGCGGCAAGAAGGCACCGCCAGAGTCAACAAGGTAGACACATGGTAGACGGTTCTCTTGGGCGATCTCCTGCGCTCGTAGATGCTTCTTGACGGTCAACGGGAAGTAAGTGCCACCCTTGACCGTAGCGTCGTTGCCTAGGATCATACATTCCACACCGTTGATGCGGCCGATGCCCGTGACAATGCCCGCACTTGGTACGCCACCCCCATACATGTCGTACGCAGCCAGTGGCGACAGTTCCAGGAAGGGGGAGCCAGGGTCCAGCAGCGAGTCGATGCGATCGCGCACGGGCATCTTGCCACGAGATTCGTGGCGCTTACGTGCTGACTCCCCACCACCCTGACGCGCATTGGCCACGCGCTCCCGTAGCTCAGCCGTGAGGTTGGCCATGTGCGCATGGGATTCTTGAAATTGCGCAGACTTGACGTTGAGCGCACCATCCAGCACGTTGGAGAAGGAGCCGAGTGCGCCCGCCCGTGAGGCGAAGCTGCGACACGGAGACAGGAGAAGCGATCGACGAGTCGAGGCGCCCAAGGCGCTGCGCAGGCTCACCAGCATCGTCGTCGTTGGATAATGGGAAGGGTTAACGACAGAGCGTAGGGGCTTGAAGTTTGCTCGCGATTGGCTTGAAGCTCGGATTTACCCCATCCTGTAAAACAGCATGAAAACAACTATCAAATGGCATGGACGAACTTCAATCTGAAACGCCTTGGTGATCTGTTCTTTCGCCATGAGATGATGTGCCTGAGCCTGTGCCAGTCCAGACAAAATAGTCGTAGCAGCTTCACCGGTAAACATCCACGTGCATTAACGCTTAACATACACCCTAGCTATTGTGTTATTTCCTTGTGCTACCTACTCTTCCCGACGAGAGCCTAGCCCCCTGCTTTGATCTGCCTATTCGACAATCCGTCTTCGTTGCAGTCAACCTCAAGCGACTGCATTCATCCCGCAATATGATACTTCCTCCGCTTCTTGATAAATAAGACCCGCTCTTATCGCGACCTGAACTCAGTCACGACTCGTTCGGACTCTCTTCGACCTCCGCCTGCATGGCCATCGTTACAGCGAGCATCTGGTCTCGTTGGAGCTGTTCAAAGTGCTGCATGGCCGCATACTGATCCTCACCGGACGCCAACTCGAGCGCCAGCATCAAGTCCGAGTCAAATTCCGTCGCGAGCCTGATCCCAGTGCGCAAGATGGACGGGAATCCCAGAGGCAACGCCGTCGGGAACAGGTCTGTGTGCACAAACTTACGCAGCGGTGACTGCTTCACGGCAAGTGCTGCAGCATACAGCTCCGCGGATCTCTTAATGTCTTCCTCCGTGTGTTTCGATATGTCGCGCTTGTCCAGATACTCATAGATTCGCGCCACTAAGTCCGTCGCGTAGGAGCCCAGATCTTCCACCTCGTCCGACGTGAGTTGCCACAACTCGTCGCCCTCTGAGCAGTTAAACTTCGCTCGGCATATCGGACACGTTTGGCTCTGCGTGCTCCAGTGCTGGAAACAATTCAGACAAAAACTATGTGCGCAAGGCAGCGCGACCTGTTTCTTTTTGTCCATGCAGATCTGGCACTCCGTTTCATCGAAATCTGTCTCCCCTGTACTATAATTCCGACACAATCCCAATACCAAGTTAGTCTTAATGTTCAACCCTGACCACATTTCCTTCAATCCGCCTTCCCAACATACCTGGTTGTCTTCTCGGGGAAGCGTACGGTGTGCGCGGCACAGGCCTTGACGTCGGACAGGAAGCAGTAGATGTAGTAAAACTGAGCGATTGTCAGCGTCTTGGCCTGCCCGATAGTTCCGGAGCTCTCAAGCTCGTATGTTGCGTCGCGCGGGATGTCCAAGCGGAACTCGCCCAGGTTGAGCTGCATCTCCACAGGACGTCGCATCTTCCGCACCTCGACGGCCACATTGCCGTGGATCCGCCACAAATACGGCAGCAGCTGAGCCGACACGTTCGGGTCGATCACGATGCGGAACGACAAGTAGCAGTTCTTGGGGGTTGTACAGATCCGGGCCCTGGATTGGAAGAACACGATGGCTTATTAGTCAATAAGTTTTTTTTTCTCACTGCACGACTTCAACATGGCGGGCGTACCACTCGTTGGCGTTTTTCAAGTGCGTGCCGAAGTCCATGAATGTGCCCATGGCCTGGCGAATGCGCTTCTTCATCTTGTCCTCCTGCATAGATGTGGATTGACCCATGGTCTAGTGTCGATGGAGAACTGCGGGTGACGAAGAAAATGGCCAAGTGGCTTCCGATCTGGGGTTTTGTATTTTCGGTTTTTCTGAAAAAATCGGAAATCGCTTACGGCAGACATCTGGTTCCTTACAATTTGAGGGCTGCGAATTTGCCGCCGGATCTTTCGAGGGGGAGCTTCAAGACCGTTATTCTCTTTCTGCTTCGTTTTCTCAGGAAAATACATGTGGCGCCTAGATCAGGGAATAGGGGCGTTGATCTCGGGCTTTTCTATTGCAGAGAGGCGCGTGCTTTCTTCGAATTGTTGCATGCAAGGGTGAAGATGGCATGACATCACTGTCCTATGTGGGCTATCGTCGGCAGGTGGCGCGCTATTGGCGACGAAGCAAGCGTATTAGGCGCGAGGAAGCACACGTAACATCGTCTTAGCTCGTCATACAGATTCACCGGTACCACGCGCCAGCACGTAGCCATTCTTGCAAATCGGGGTGGTGCCTTCGTCCAATGACCAATGAGCATTGGTGCTCGCCATGACACTGTGCAACAGCAGCACCGGCCGGAGACAACGCATGACAAAACGCCCAAGTCAACAATAGAGCTGATGTCACAAAAAGCACATGGGCTCGGTGCGATTTGCCGGTTTCAGGTGTGAGAAACCTTTTAAGATCCAACTGCTGTACCTAGGAGACGCGACCACGACGCCAAAGATCCCCAAGAAGCGCTGCCGCCATGGCGAACGACGACGAGCAGCAAGCGAACACGGTGGAGCTGCACCCAAAGCGCACCACATCGTTCGCCAGGCGTCGAAAAAAGAAGTCTCCGGTCTGTTGTCTGTTTGCAGCGCTCGATGACGCGGGGAAGTACGCAGCCTTCCTCCGCTGCTACGTGTGACTAGAGCTGCTCAGTCACTGACATAGGGTGACTGCGGTATCGAACTGTAGGTGCAGTATGATCTCGCGACGCGCATCGCGATGGAGCGCGAAAAGACCAAGTATTGGGCTCGGATCCTTCTGCTGTTCCCGCTGGTGCCAGTGTTGTTGGCACTCATGACCATCGTCTTCGGTGGGGTGATCATCAACGTGGCGACAAACGATTGCAACGCCGACCTTATGAGTGCGTCTGCATTTTAATTTTGAACACGGTAATGTCCGCTGTTCCACAGAGGGCGCAAGAAGCTCAATAATGGATGATGTCTGCTTGGTGGCTGTTGTATGTCCGTCCAGGATTCGTGCAGGGCGCGGTGGTGCTCAGCCATGTCCTCGTGTGGTTCTACACGTACTGCTGGATGGGGCCATGGCCGATCAAGAGTCTGCGTACCGTGCGTGTCTTCTACCTGGTGTACGGCATCGTGTGCGTGGCCTGGTGGGGCCTCTACGGCACGCTCCAAGCTGTCACAGCCACGAGCTCTGGGTTCGAATCGTGTCTGTCCATGTCGCCGACGCTGTACACCTTCTCGCAGTACGAGGTGGCTGCATTCTGGGTTGTGTTCTTCGCCGCTTTCGCCTTCTTCGTGAGTGAAAAAACAGCGCGAATGCGTCAAGACAAGCTCGACCAGTGGACGAACAAGAAGGAGAATACCAAGCGCGCAAAGGAGCAACAAGAGCAAGAGATGCGCGACCGCGTGCTCCAAGATGCACAGGAGGAGGCACGAAAACTCGAGGAGGAGCAACGTCAGAGGATCGCGGCGGAACAGCAAAAACTCAACGGCAGCGACGACGAAGAAGGCGGAGAACTTGATGAGAATGAACAAGACCTCGACGGAATCAACGAGTACGGCAACAACGACGATGGCGACGAGCAACAACAAGAAGAAGAAGACGACGGCGATGAGGAGCAAGGAGAAGCAGTGTAGCCATCCTTCAACGTCAATTAAACGTTTGTGTACAGTACCAGAATTCCTTCTTTACAGATTAAAAGTAGGTCTTTTATCATAAACCTTCATACCGAATAGTTTTTGGCATTTGAACGAGAAAACAGACCCGCTCGGAGAGACGAGGACTCAGCGAGCAGCATGAGCAGTGCCACCGGGCAGACAATCACCGTGTGCGGCAACGTTTTCCGGTATGTGGTGCATTTGTTTCATAACCCCCTCGAAATCGCGCGGCAAGTTGTGGATAGTTAGGCTAAAAATGCAATGATTCGTTCTCGTCTTCGTGCAGCCTGGTAGAAACGATCGGCCGCGGCTCCTACGGCACCGTACGACCGCGCGATATAAAATGCCAAAGTTTCGCTAACTTCCACACTCTGATCGTCATTTTAGGTGCACAAGGCCATCAATTTGTCGTCAGGGGCAGCTGTGGCTGTCAAGATGATCGGTAAGGACAAATTGCGACGGCCACACGAGCGTCAGAGCATCGAGAAGGAGATTGAGACGATGCGGGTTGCCGTGGAGCAGTTCGAGAATGGTCACCCGCATATTGTACGCCTTCTGTGCACCAAGGAGTCGCAGCAGCACATCTTCATCGTTCAGGTCAGTCTGGAGTAGAGGGAAGATACAAAAATTATGCTGACTTATTGTTATTTGACAGGAATATTGTGCTGGCGGAGATATTGCGCAGCTGATGAAGACCAGCAATGGCTTAACAGAAGAGCAGGCCAGACTTTATATGTCACAGTTGGGTGAGTGCTTGAACGCTGAGAGTCTTTGTAGCTGTACATGACGTTTAATGCGATGGTGTGGCAGCGTCTGGGCTGCAGTTTCTCCGCTCGCAGAACGTGGTGCACCGTGATCTGAAGCCTGCCAATTTGTTGCTGTCCTCGCGGAATATGGCGACGGCCAAGTTGAAAATTGGTGGGAACTTTTGATTATTCTACTGCCAACTGCTGTGCTCGCTTGCTGATTATTGTGGTATTGCTGACATTTTGTAGCGGATTTCGGGTTTGCGCGAGAGTTGGAGTCAGAGATGATGGCTGAGAGTGTCGTGGGGTCGCCGCTCTACATGGCACCGGAGCTGTTGGAGTACAAAAGCTACGACGCCAAAGCGGACTTGTGGTCGGTTGGTATCATCCTGTACGAGATGCTGGCGAACGAGCACCCGTTCCTCGTGGTCGACAAGGTCCACGCCACCAACCACCTCGCACTGCGACGCAATATATACCGCTATTTTGAGCGCTACGGCCACGTTCGAGTGCCGAAGAACGTCAAGGTCTCCCCCGAGTGCGAGCAGCTGGTGGAAGCGTTGTTGCGAGTAGACCCACGCAGAAGAATTTCGTTCGAAGATTTCTTCCGTGCTCCGTTTCTGCTGCCACCAGCTCCGTCCGATGCTGACGTTGTAGCAGACCATGCGAGTCTGGAGAGCTCGGAGACGAAACAACCTCTTGTTGCGGAGAAACTTACGTGGGCCATGCGGTTCGGTCGAGAGCGCATGCCGCCCTTGCCCATCTTTCCGACTGGAGTAGCCATTTCCATGTCGTCGACACCGCCATTTTGCTCCATTCGAGAAAGTTTCTCTTCGGCCCGCTGTGCTTGCAGCGTTACATCTTGAAGACGTACGTCCATCGTCGTCACACGGGTACGCAACGAGTCAATGGTCTCTTGTTTCTCAATCAATCGGCTTGTCAGGCGTTGGATACGCAACTCGCCGTTGGCAGCCGCTGTGGCACTACTGTGAGACGATAACTGGTTCACCCTGGTCTGTCAGTCTCTTTGTCCTCCTGAGTCGTCGCTTCCAGTTGCCGTGAAAAAGTTTTCTTGTGTGGTCTCAATAGCTTTTTTCAGTCGACGCAACTCTTCAGTCAGAGTGATGATCTCTTGCTTTTGAACATCATTCTTTCTTGATTCGTCATGCAACGACTTTTTCGTAAGCACCAATGTTTGTTGCACCCGTCGGTAGTCATCATTCATTGGTGCAAAATTGGAGTTTGCACCAAAATGAGAGGTAGCATTTGCGCTGACTCCGTTGGTCTGAGAAGCAACAGCGACCGCTTCTTTTGCCTTTGCCAACTCACGTTCCAAATTTGCCACATTATTTACAAGCTCCGTGTTGGTGCTCTCCAGCTGCGACTGACGTGCAAACATGGTGTTCTTCGACTCTGCGTATTCGCGTTTCACGTTGTTCATAGCCGTCAGCGTATCTTGCAACTCCGCACGGAGCGATCCAATCAGCTGCTCTGACTCGTTACTAGCCGAAGCTGCGGAAGTCCACAGAGTATCCTTCGACTCCACCGCCTTGGCTAGTTCAGCCTTCAATGAAGTGATTTCGTCTGTGTATTGCGCTTTTGCCTCTATCAGAGCGTCCAAATCAGCCTTCAGTGCGCGTACTTGGTTGTCCTTCATTTCCAACGCTTGGATGAAATTCTGCTCGTCCGAGTTTTTCTCTTGCTGAATGAAAGATTTCTACAGTAAAGTTTGTGAGTAGATTATTGCAATGAATAGTGTGCTAGAAAAACGCACCTCTTGTTGCACTTGCGCGATCTTCTTTTTGCATTCCTGCTCCAATGCAACAAGTTCTTCCTCGCAGATCTCCACGCTCTTCTGGGGTGATGCATCAGCTAGTTGGCCCATCAATCGAAGTTCATTGCTCCGCGCCGGGTCAGTTCCTTTCATAAGGAGGTGAGAGAGTCTTCATCCCGTCAGGGATGAATAGACCCCTCTTTCTTCCCCAAAAGGAGGTCCTCCTCCCCCTGTCCTGA
>NW_003303747.1:1439387-1449256 GCF_000142945.1 Phytophthora infestans T30-4
GCAAGCAGCCCCGAGACGCTTTCTACCTCCCCATGTAGCCTCGCTAACGGGTTCATACGCATAGAGTCCGTAATGCGTCCGTAGAAGGTAGATACGGCCTTAGCCCCGACGCTCCAGAGCCATTTTTTGGCCGACGCCCCTGGTAGATTGATGAAAGTTGTCATATCGTTGATTTGAGAAGCAGGCAAGCCCCGAGACGCTTTCCACCTCCCCATGTAGCCTCACGAACCGGTCCATACGCATAGAGTCCGTAATGCGTCCGTAGAAGGTAGATACGGCCTTAGCCCCGACGCTCCAGAGCCATTTTTTGGCCGACGCCCCTGGTAGATTGATGAAAGTTGTCATATCGCTGTTTTGAGAAGCAAGCAAGCCCCGAGACGCTTTCCACCTCCCCATGTAGCCTCGCTAACGGGTCCATACGCATAGAGTCCGTAATGCGTCCGTAGAAGTATGACGTTTGTGACCCAAATTGTATGCGCGTTGAACTGACCGAGGCGTTATGTTTGCCAGGATTTTAACCCGTACCGCTTGCCGTACGGAACGCGCTTTCATGTTGTGACGGTCGCGAACCCGAAGAGGACGTAGCTGATAAATGCAGCAAATTAAATGGCAACACATGAATGTTGAAGTGCATACTTCAAAGTAAACAACCCTTCAAACAAAGAGGACGTACTGTTTACACCAATAAAAACACGAAAACACCTAAACTATACTATCGGCACCGCTAAAGCACAGTAATATCACGAGCATCACCAATTTTTAAGACTGACCACCGCAATAGTACGTCCTGCACCAACCATAATTCAATCGCTAATTTTGCCCAATCCCCAGCCTGATCGTCACAGAAATATCATCCAACGAGCGCAGTTCCCCGGCGAGGGGGGGGGGTTAAGGCAAGATCATTTTCCAACCAGCCGCATCAAGCTCATTCTCCCAGCTCCTTCATTTTGAAATGACCATTCGACACCCCTGGCAGCTTCTCGCCTCAGCAATGCCATGCGTCCAGGCAGCGAACCTTCTGGATGGTTTCAAGCAGACTAAGGTGGCGAAGAGTGAGCTGGCCCCGTGCTCCGTATGCATGGCCCCTGCCCCTCATCCCATGAGAATTCAGCGCCTGTTTTGCGCGTGCAATTGCGCTGACGTAACGTCGGCACAAGAGTGCCCGGGTCATGTCCTGTCAAGAGCAAGGCTTAGTGACGGTCGAGGAGGCATATATTCATGCCACTCCAGCACGCAAGCTGGTGCTGACCCCACCAATGAAGGAGGTGGTGAAGGACTGGGCAGCCCAAGGACTGAAGCCCAAACGCATCTATAATGCACTTCTTCAGCGTTTCAACCTGACCGAGGCGACTGCGCCCTCTCTATCAACTGTGCAGCGTTTTGCGCATCACCATGTTACGGGACGGCTTGGGGGAAGTGACCTTCTGGACTCCGTACGCAGAAAAATCAAGGACTCAGGATTTACGGGGCACGAAGATGAAGCAGCTCCGTTCACATTCACAAGCCGCAGTGATACAGACGACAAGCCAATCACTGGCAATAACAGTGACGCTGATCCATTTGTGGTCGGTGTTAGCTCGAAGAAACTCCTACGCCGTGCCAACCGTGATCCAGAGTCTTTCATCTTTCACTTAGACGCGACCTACAAGCTCACGCAGGTCGGGTATCCAGTTGTCGTTGTCGGGATCTCGGACAGGGCAAGACGATTTCATTTGTTGGCAATACACATTGTCTCGCAACAGCAGCAACTACACTACACCGAGGTGCTTGCGCTCGTGTGTAAGATGTACCAAACCATAGTTGGTAAATTTCTCCGGGTACGCAATGTGATGGGAGATGCTGACGCAGCCCAATGAAACGCGGTGAACGACGTGTTTGGGCAAGGGGGGGAATTAGTATTTCTGATGTGCTACTTTCATGTGGCAAAGAAGGTATACGAGAAAACTCGCTCGTTCGGGTCTGTTGCGGCCTCCTCTGTCATGAAATACATTCATGAGCTCCATTTCTCGACGGATGAGGCGGCCTACAACTCGAAGCTAGGAGAAGCTCAAGCGAGATAATCAAAACCTCCGGAACTGGCGAAATTTTCTTCAAATATCTCTGGTCTGGCTGAACGAGAGGGTGTGGCGTTGGCAATGTTTCCATACACCGAGTGGTTTTGCGACAACGAACAATCCATGCGAGACGTACAGTGCAGCGATTAAGAGAGATGTCACGCTCCGCAGAAAGCTGAAGGTCGGCGCCCTACTGCCCCAGCTACTTACTCTTTGTCGAAGTGAAGCTGTCACCGCGAGGCCATTTGCCGTGTCCCCGGAGCCAAATTCTCGGATGGTTCGTCGAGCTCGGGCGATGTCTCGGGCGGGCTTGCTTGAGCTACACCACCAGTCTCCGAACAGTATCACATTTTTTTTGCTAGCTACCACGACTGAGGTCGAGCCTTTGGATACAGTCCGTGTTATTCGCAAGCCGTGCTCGCGTGTACAGGATGAGATTCGCCGACGCAATGTTGAGGACTTACCCGTTACAGCCCGGCTGAGCAAACTGACTGCTGCAATGGAAGCGCTTGGTATGCCTTCGAAGGGGTGGCTGATGAATTCGGGTAAGTGCCCTTGTTCCTTTTCGATGAAGCACGGCTATTGTGTGCACACACTCTACGCGATGGAATTATGTGGAACTATAGATCTCAATGGACGTCAGACACTTGTCAATCGAGGAATATCCGGTCGCAAAAAGGGACAGAGCTCCCGCGGGCGCCCACGCAAAAGTGGTGCGGCACTAGAGATGGAGTAGGATCTAGATTGAAGGAGATTTTAAATGTCTAGCGTCTTTGCTTCATAAATCTCGACGGTGCTCAAGTCAGTTTACGTATGCTTATATCATGTCATATTTGTATTCACTTAATTTCCTCCATTATTGAGTTCGTTAAGAAATTTTCTTTTGCGTTGCTATCAAATGACATGTCTCGCAGAAATTCCGGGGTGCTACCGGCCCACGATATTTAGTCATTGCGAGCTCCTGTGCTCTCTCAATAATCTTTAACGGTTTAGCTTAGTCAGGGATGTGGAATAACTTATTTTTTGTCACTACCGCGTCTTAAATACGTAAGACGTGAGCCCACCTCAGCTGTCACCTACTTCAATCTCTTAAAAATACAGCCAGACATTCCGTCAAATACAGGCACCCTTTGCTGAACGCTAAACGTATCATGCGTTATCGGGGCTACTAGCTAAATAAAAAATCAAGTGATAATAGTAACGCTAAATGCGAACTACGCAATGACTTCTTTTACTCTTTCTTCAATTTTGCTCTTTACAAAACCCGCTTCCACATACCTACAAAGTAATCCAGCAAACGCATCACATCAATGATAACAATACTTGTTTGGGCTGCTAGTTATATGAATACATCCATGAAGTGAACTAATTGGACACGTTACGAAATGTAAAGATGACTCTAACGTCTTACGTGAAGGTGTCTTTATATTTAGTTGACAAGAGACTTACATATATTATAACACATCTATATGCAGCGGAGACGAGGGTGTTTTGACGGGGCTGCCACGTCAAGAAATTAAGGCGTTGAAGTTGCATACTTTACCACTTCAACGAGTTCCCAACAATAAAAAACGAAAAGATCACACCTAAATTTAGATTATCTAGTACGTTCTTACTGTTGCTCCACCGAATCGCTCGTGTCAGCGTTTGTCCTCTTCGCTGCTCCCATTTTCTTCATTTTGTCCAGTGTGATGCTCTTCTTCGTGCGCCTTTTCAATGACCGAGTAGTCGCTGCATTGCGCGCGTAATTTGTCGCAGCTGGCGTAGGAAGATGGGACAGGAGATGGGCGCGCTCACGCTCGAAGTATATCTGTCGCGCCTTCTCGTCCTCACACTCTATCATTTTCCATTCTCTTTTCTCCATGGCGCAATACGCTGACAACGTCGATTCCCATGCTTTCAGTGAGCCACGCCGGAAGCCCGAGGCAATGCGAGGCAATGCGAGTAGCGTAGCGAAAAGATGCCAATCTGTCCTTAGCGCTGATAATCACGTTGCCAGAAATGGCCCCCACCTTAGGTGATCCAGCGTACCGGGGATAAATCCAAAGAGAACAGAATGATAAACCAGCATGTTCAAATAAACCACATCACCCGGGCGCTGCACTAGTACGCACGATTTGGTTGTGTCGATCATGCGATTGAAAGTGTCGGTCCGTTTTCAAAACTAAACAATTCTGGACACTTAGGCGTTCTGAAGAACACCCAAATCTTAAAGGTGTGTGTAAGGCTTGAAGGGATATACGACACTACACGACCATGGTATGCATGAATCGGCGAGGTTCGATTCCCGCTTTGAAGCCATGACTCCGCAGGATACACGTAGGCCTCATCGGCAGGAAATACCAGCTTAGAGTAGTATCCAGGAAGATTGACTATGAGTTGATCGCGAGGGGTTGGAATCTTCTTTTCCCATAGGCTCTCAACACGACGCTGAACATAGGCACGAATATCCATCACGCGCAGTAAGTCATTGAAGTGGGTTGGCGCTTCGGGAAGTCGTTCTTGTTTGCGAAAGCGTGCCACATCGCTACAGGCTCCTCGAAAGACTAACGCAGGCGCCTCGCTGCTAACCGCATCGCTCCATGAAAACCCACCGTCAACGTAGCGGCCAGCGGAAGCAGAAATCTTGGCTACAATTCGCGGAATCATAACTCTGCTGCTTCCATAATCTTTACATTTCGCAAGATCGCACAACTCGTTGATAAATTCCACTATTTTATTACCAGAACACAGCACACTATAGTAGCCTAGAAGATCGTGGACTAGAGATTAAGCAATCGCCACCTCCGGGCGTGTCGATGCTCGCTCTGCGGTCTCGGACGTCCTCTTGAGGCCTTCTGGAACCGCGCGAGTAGCTGGTGCTTAGACGGTCTTGTTGTGAGAATAGAATTTGGGACAAAGCATATTACAGTCGTCTACACAACACATTATACATTATTTTGTCTCATACGGTAGGTCTATGTGTGTGGCTGAAAAGCAGCGGGAGTCGATGGGAAAAATACGGTTCATGTTTTGCACCGGTGCTCCTGCTGATTATGAGGTGCTGACCAGAAAAATGCTGGTGTTTCTGGTATTTCCTCTCAAACAAATCGTTTTAGTCGGTGACACGACATGGGTTAATCTGACAAGAGTAAGAAACCGAGGAGAGGCGACGCAGCTGAGCACAGCCCTTCATTATATCGTAACAACGCCTTCAAAAATACTACAGTAGTATTTACATAAAAAGTGTTCATTTCTCAAAAGAAGCCAATAAGAACATTACGGTGAGCGAATCGCTCAAGAAGCGGCTAGCCGACATTGTTGCGAATCGGGCACTAAAAGAGAAAATATAGGAATCGCGGAGAGTGTGGCCGCCGCAGCTGAAGCCGCTCGTAGTGCTGTACAAGATCTATCCGCCAGTGATGATGATCCTAAAGACAATCCTGTGCCCGTCCAAGTATCTGAACTGGAAGAGCCCAAGAGCGAAATTCTTTCCGCTCCTCATCCGAGTCCTTTCGAGAAACGCAGACCACTTATTCGAGAAGAGCGTGTGGTGGCCATCAAGAAGCTGACTATCGATCAAGAGAAGGCTCCTCAGGCTGGTCAAAAGAGGAAGCACGCGTTTTCTGATTTTACGTGGAATGTCATTGGTCGCGTTTACGAAGCTGATGGAATCAAGCAACTACTAAATACTACTCTAAAGCCTCTTCCAGATGATAATTACAATTTGCTGCTACAACAAGAGCAGAAGATCGTGCGAACCAGTGACCCGGTCATTATGTCCTGGAATGAAAGTACAGTTGGTGAAATTGTTGCTGTCGTGCTCCGCGCGACCGGCGATGCTATGCCGAACAATGGATTTACTGTTCAAGGACAGCAAACACTTTCGAACAAGGAGTTAGGGCTGAATGGACGTGCGGACATGGTGGTTTTAACAGGATCTCGACGAATTGTTGTTGCTAAGGGCAAACATGGGGAGAGCAGCTGGTCGCAAGGGATGGCTCAGATGACACTTGCTGCCGGGATTGTTTTGCGTGATACAATTGCTGAATATGGACATACAGACGAATGCGTCTGGTTTGCAGGCGCATAGTATGTCATGGCTGTGGTTTCGTCGTGATAAAGCTGGAGGACGTTCTCACCAGTCGGATATTGGCTCTACCAATGTGGAATACTCCACGCTACTACAATCTGGAATCGTCTATGGAATATTGCATGATGCTAAGGCGGTTTCGGCGCAAAGCAGTGCTTGCAGTCATGGTCTCGAGAAAAACAGATATGATTCCCGCGCGGCACCGACACTAGTTGCCTATGAAAACTAATCTCCATTCTCTTCCTTTTTTACCCGAGGGGGGAAATGGACATGGACATGATGATGACCTTCGCGGAAAGACCCTAGCTCACCTAAAATCAGGGCATCGTTATGATTGGCCAATTGGACCTCCATTTCATCAGACCGGATATGAAAGGGTACAGAGAGTCCTAGCTACGCTTATGCAGGGGGACTTCTGTATTGTCAATTCCGGTTACAGGGTCGCACACTCAATCAACAAGCGTGATCATCGGTCAAAATAGAAAACTTACCCATTTGATCTAGGCATGAGCACTCGAAAACACCATCATATCGCATAGAATAATATATTTAGCAGACTCGCGCGATTCAACCGACAGCCGCTCAGAAAAAGAAGAAGCTGTGTTCCGAGCTGACCCAACGTATCGAAGACGATCCCGAGACACCTAAGCTACGCTCGGATTCGTCAGCATCAAGTCGCGCTACATCTGCGAGTAGTGATGATCATGGTCTAAGGAAAGTCAGGAGGTAGGGATTGCCGATGGATGCATCGGTGGTAGCCAAAGTCATGAAAGCAGGGAACAGCACATTGCCGATGGGAGCATTGGCGGTAGTGCTTGTTTCAGGCGAATGCTGGCGCACACTCACTATCATTGGTTTGATGATATTCATGCTTGGATGACCGGACATCAACACGGCAACAACATACCACTCTACGATTGCTCCGAGCCAGACGGTCTACAACTACCTACTCCACATATCCACGACATGGATCGAACATCTCAGCTCGTTGATTTGCTTCTACAGTTTAGATACTACAAGGCGCAGAATAAAGGTACACACGACTTCTCGATTCGATCATGTCCAGACGCACTGGCTGATTCGTGGACGCACTTCATTTACCGCCCCCTTACCTTGCAGCGTATCTGTCCGTCCGTCCGTCCGTCTGTCAATCAGTCCGTCGCTTTCCTCTCTTAATTTTCCTGCCTTTTCGCATGGCTACACTTGGCCTGGCAGATACAGTTTCCTCCCATCCTATCAACCGCGCCTACGTTTCTGACTCGACCTAGCTATGCGAAAATTACAAATATATCCAAAAGCGTCACACAATTAACTCGCGCGCGTATTGGTCAATATTCATCGACCTGCGACACTGACTGGATCTGTCGCACGACCAGACCGTCTCTCGGACTCGCGATTGGACGTAAGGTAAACATTTCTGCCGAGCACGAAACGCATCGATTGGTTGCAAACAGCCAAACGAGCTGCGCAGAAACTTGATTATTGACATTTAGCTACGCAAAACCTGTCGTATGTACTGCAAATCGGGCACAGTAACCACTTTATTTTCTAAGAGCTCTGCACAACTTCTCAAATATAGATATTTATTACTATTAATGTAGACTTCACAGACCTGTTTTTTGTAAGAGCTCTGGGATGTTATTTGTCACACACTTTTCAAAGTAAAGACGATATTAATAGTATTAATATAATTAATATAAGCTTCACAGGCCGCATTTGTAAGAGCTCGGCGATGCTATTTTTCACACACTTTCTAAAGTAGAGACGATAGTATTTTATAATATTGCACCGCTCGACGGCGCGCACGATAGATAATTGTTTTAGTCAATTCATATTGCATGTAAAGTATGTATTTGTTTGGAAATCTGATAATAATATATTATAGCAAAGCCAAATAGTAATACTTTAATTTTTTTTAATATTTCGCCTAATAATAAATACCAGCCTTACAGTACCGTGCTATTAGCTAATATGCGCCGCTAAGAAAGCCTGTCAAACGTCAAGAAGGCGATGGGTCCTGACTGGTACCCAAGAAGAAAAAGAGGCTCAGCCGCCCTCGCAAGCTGACCGTCCGAAACGCCAAGTACATCGAGCAAAAGAAGCAGCAGAAGAGCAACTAATGGCCCTCTTATAAATTTATGCCCCCATTTTCCTACCTATTTTTGTTTTTGGTATACTGGCTGACGGTGCGAGGCTTGGGGCCGCACATACGGTAAACTGACTATGGTGCTGACGCACCTACAGAGCGTAGCGCGCTTCATAAAATAATACTCACATGGAATCAACTGTGCACCGCTGCAAGTTGGTGGTTCCTATCCGCATACGCGTCACCGTAGATGGCACGTACACTCGCTCACGTGGGCACACGCAAAACCATGCTATATGTACCATCAGCTCTTATAGCGTATATTGCACTAATTGGCGCTCACAAATTTAAACTACAATATTGAGTGGGAACTACGTGCGACGAATAAGCTGCTGTTTACATAGATACTACCACTGCGTGACAGTGCAGACCGTACAGATGGACGTGGCAAGGCGATGTGTCTGAACGCAATATTGTACTTGAGTGTCCTGTCCATAATGGCCGAGGTGAGAGCTCGGTTGATTCGCGGATGACTATAATGTGTACCCGCCTCGCGCGTATATATCGCGTTGGCTACTGCTAACAGACGCGCGTTCGGCATACCTGTATCGCTGCGGAATGGCCTGTGCCCAGTTAGTGACGCGCTTGATTATACAGACTGATACATCAATAGCGTAAGCACAGAAAGCTAGCACGACGACGCAAAAGTCCCGATAAAGAAACAGTGACCCCATGCATAGGTTGGGCTATCACGAGCGCGTGGCAGATACACCCATTAACAACCTTGCGATATATGCACGGATACATCAAATAGCACACCGAGCTGATAAGTAGGCAGCTAAAGTACTTCATTTAATGAACATGAGCTACTATTCGACTCACGTCTAAGATAAATACGATCAGATAATCAGTGGCTTCCTATGTTCGTCACTCATATCGGAACCAGTAAATACCACTCGGAAAGGATCTATGTCACTCTGTCAGTCAGTAGCTGTGCAAATAAGTCAGTAAGTGCGTCAGCTATGCAAGTAAGATCAATGCATGCGGAAGATAGTGGAAATACCCTTCAGTAATATCATAAACAGCTCAGCGGAACAGTTTCGAAGTATAATATTGGTGTTTGTGGCGACCATCGGCAAATACTACCTGTCCTAAAAGATACTTCGAGCGAGAAGCTGACCCAATCTTGCTCTAATCGACAGTCACAATCAAATATATGGTGTCGACTGCCTCACGGTGATGACGTGACAGAGGGTGTTATGTTTGAGTAGGCGTGTTTACTCCAGCTAAACCAGGTTTCCTCACTGATCTATGCCAATTCCGTAGCATCATGGACACTGACCCGTCTTCTGAATAGCATAAATTACATTTGCAACCACGCGCGCCTCCGATTGGCGTCATTTTGGGAGCTATGCGCTCAAATGAGATCATAGACAAAACCTTCCCAGGTAAGATGGTGCTCATCATGCAGATCACGTTAAACTCTGGTCATATCTACCATAACATGTGAGCACTAAGGATACTGTGTGGGGTGTTGTTTTGGAATGTAATATAAGTAGAGCACAGTATACATGTACTATGTGTTGCTGTGCTTTGCGTGGAAACGCTAAGCCCACCGGAGCGCAGCGGAGGCGGTGAGCCCACACTACACCAACCA
>NW_003303747.1:1449356-1483385 GCF_000142945.1 Phytophthora infestans T30-4
TTCTGATGTTTTTCTCAATAGGGAACCGGCCACTCAGGATCTTCTTAAGTGCCGATTTTCCGGAGCCAGGTTGGCCTAGCAACAACGTGATCCTTCCTGGTTTAAAGACACCGCTGATGTTTTTGAGGATCTCCTTGCGCACCGTGCGCTTCTTGGGTCCAACAAACATTTTCTTAAGGTCGTTCGGGATAGTTGGCAACTCGTGCTTGGAGCTGTTGTCGTCATGATATGAAGACGCGCTTCAAGACTTTCAACATTAGCGCACTCAAGATGGAGATACATGAACGCTCCCGGCTTGAAAATGTTCCATGCTGTGGTCTAGCAACCCAGAACTGCCCCATGTGCTACAAGGATTCAATAACGGCGAACAACAAACTTCGCAAAGGATACACTAACAACGGCAACCCTACGCTCGATGGCATACCCTATGACAGACGAAAGGGTATACCATCCTGTTCCTGCCAAGCATGGAAGACCATGCTCGGCAGGAACAGGATGAAGAGGAACAAGACCGGGTGCGGATGGAGAATGTCATGAATGACAACTTCATATTTGCTCAAGTTGACCAGGGCTGGGTTCAGCAGCAGATCCGCAGCATCGAAACAGCTAGCTACGAGGTCAACACCAAATACGCTGGTATGCATCAAGGTGCTCAACCAACTATACGTAGCAACGATCGCTACAAGAAAAGGTTAAGCTGCTTGAAGAAGATGTTTATGCCCTCAAGGATGACGTCGAGCGGGGGTCCGCAAATGGTTATGAACTACGGATGGGAGGGCCAAATCCCAGCTCCATCCATTATGGGCCCATAATCCAGAATGGAGAGACCCCATAATCCCTGATCTGCACTAAATATACAGCAGAAAGTGTGGTGGAGAGGCACCATCGACGATCACCAATAGAGCACATTTTCAATGCACTGTTATCGATAGGTCATATCTGATATTATAACGCTGTTACCAATGCATAGAAGACACTGAGCGCAGCTGGAGATAGAGCTTTGCACCTTTCACTTGTGCTTTGTATAGACTACTATGGGTTTCGTCCCATTTTTCGCGATTCCACACATAATAGCAATAAATGATGGTCATCCTTATGGCCATACCATTGGTTTTTACGTACCCCTGACGTCAAGGACCTGAAGCAAGTACTCAAGGACGCTGGGGTCGAGCGCAGGGCTAGGAAATCATCGAGCGTAAGTTAACATGCAGCATTTAGTATTTCAGCTAATACCAACGCTCAATATGAATATCACTGATCGGCAGCTTAGAGTCATCTTTATCAGACATAATAGTAGGTCAATAAAAGGATTAGAGATGTTATGTCGTGCGGGATACATCGAGCTCTCCAGTCCAGCTCGACAACTGTTTCTACTCACACCAGAATTTGTTGAGCGTAATAACGAAATGCTCTCCAAGAACAGTATATTTAGGGAAACGCGTCTTTGAAGAAAGCAATTAAATAGAAGACTCTTTTGGTTGATCGGAATAGTTTAATTCTAAAACCTCAATTTGACTGTTCTTACTTGAATTGGCTTTGATTAAGAATACACAAAACAATGACCTACATATTGCAATACAGTTAAGAATGATTACTTCAGATGAAGTTTGGTCTTTAGAAATGCACCAACCACATATACAAATGATACTCGCGAGAATGATGATCGTTGTAGTGAATAGCGACTTGCGCGACAGTATTTATATTAAACATAAGTTTTTTAATGTAACAATTGATGAATTGGATTTGGCTCGTGGTATAATTGGTGGAGCTGTAAACGCTCTTCCGTCATAGAAGCAGAAGAGTTAGTGTGCTGCGAATAGCAAATAACAATCGAAACCAAGAAAAACACTGAAAGGGGTACTGACCCGAGAATAACGAAGAAACAGCAAGTCAAGAACGAAAGGAATGTCGTTTGCATAAATGCCTATTTTCAAAAATGGAAAACTGAATAAGCTGCCCTGGGTACATTTAAAAGTCTCTGTCAAGAAGAGCTCGAGATAGGGATGTTGAAAATGCAATACTCAGATTAATACATCCAGGTTAGAGGCGCCAATTAATAATTCAATTATTCAATTTATTCCTACCCATTCTCGAGCGTACCCCGTCCGTTGCATTGACATCCCACAAGTCGTGATTGTAGTGTACACACATGATAACCTCGAGCGTTTCAGGGTCAAGACGCTTGCGTAGATCGGATAGCACCAGTCTCTCCATTGAGAAGAAGCGCTCGCACTCATTAGAAGTTGGTGGAATTAACGCGACGTCCACGTAGTGCGAGCGCTTCGTCGACTTGCGCTTCTTGAAAGCTGCACGTTCGATGGAGAACCCCTCCGCGACTGTGGAGGCCTGTGCTTAAGTTGGCAATCTACATCTAGCACAATCCGCTGTAGCATGACCCGACCTTGTTCTAAGTTTGAATAATTAACAATTGCGGCGGTAGGGAGTAGTCGAGGCTTCATGGCAGGGTACTGCTTAATCACTTGGCCAAACAGACGTCTCACGGCAGACAGTGTTGGTGTAGACTTCTGCAACGTCTTGGTGACTGCCTCAAAGGCTGTCAGGTCTGTAAGGAGCGCCTTGACGCGCTCATGCTCGCTACGCCTCAGCAGTAGAGGCTGTACGTCACACTCAACGTGGACACTGTGTCCCAGCTAAACAATAAACGGCTGGAGCTCCATGTAGCGCTTTACCATCTCGATCGTTCTCGACCATCTGGTCTCATTTCTTAGGAGAGGCGACAGATGGGTGACGCGACGGAGGATTGCCCGACCCATGATCGTATGAAGCTTGGTCATCAGCGCATGAACCTTTGCTATAAGGACGTCGTCAGTCTGGAGGAAGCCCTTGACCGCAAGGTTGAACCTGTGGCTAGCAGAACCGATTAGCGGTATATCTCTCTTCCTGCGGTCAATATACTGATTCACCGAGCAGTTATCGCCTATCATGAGCTTCACAGCGCTCCAGGGTTTGTTGTAGCGCGACGGCGTGTCCGCGACGAGGTCAAACTGGCTTTGAGCGCTTAAATCTTTCTCCTCCACTGGCGAGAGCGCCAGAAGTACGAATCGGCGTGTTGGGCAATCCAGGTCCTGTAGTACTCGCTTTGGTCGTCACCGGTATTACCGGTAACAATACCGTCTGTATTGTCAAATACCGCAAATATCGCTACGTAGTGGCGGTTACTGCTTGTCCGCCCGTCCAAAACGATCCCCAACGAATCGGGCAGCTCGCTTGCAACAAGACGCTAGACGAGCTCGAACAGCAGCTCCATGGACTTCTTTAGTGTCTCTACCGACACAGAGGAGAACGCCGAGTTCTGGCGCGTTAGCTTCCGCTCTACAAAGGCAAACGGGAGGCGGTCGCAGACAACCCACTTGACCCAATGATACAGGTCTCGTGTGCGCTGGCTCACGAGACGTAGGCTTAGCGGGTTCTGGCGGCGTGCAGCCTCCTCTACATCTTGCTCGTAGTCTTCATGGTTGCGACGCAAATGGTTCAGTAGATTCGTGTAGCCATTTCCTTTCTTGTATTGCTTGCTGCACGCTGTGCACTTGTACATACCCTCTCATACTGTAGCTAAGAGCATGGAGCAAATTTAACTGCTTGTAAGGACCATTTTGTGCGCGAATCCTGCTGTAGCTGGTGGTTGGCTGCTAAATTGGCTTGTGCTTCTGATTCCTTACGTGATCTGGGGTGCTGTGGCAAATTTGGTGCAGGACAAACGTGCTTAGACCTTTGGGTTCCCTCAGACAATTAATATATAATTTTTGAAAAAATTAAATAAGGATTGGTGCTGTAGTAGTTAATAATTGAATTATAGAATACGGATTTATTTTTAGAAATATTATTTTTTTGGCATCCATCAGAAATTCGACCAAATGCAGAATAAAAAAACTATTTTTTTCATTTCTTCCTGCAACCTATTATTCAAGTAGATCTAGCACCCCGTTCCTCCTGCAATGCGGAGACAGGAGGTGCTGTCAAACATCGTCATGATGTTTGTCATAACAGACCAGACCAAGGAAAACGCTACGACATTGATTGTACCGATTCCGATCCACTTGTTCTTACCGCCAGTTCGTTTGAGTTCCTGTGTTTCAATCTTCTGTTTGGGTAGCAGCACGAGGAACACAAGCGAGAAAAGCTTGAACGCGTAGGCGATGAGATACGTGTACGTCACCTGCGAACGGACATACGAGTTGTCCAGTTGAATAAATTCTGTTTCAACGTCGAAATGGCCGTCGATACTCTTGGTAATGACGCTAGCAAACGGAGACGCCAGTGTGGATACGGCGGTGATTAGACCGTACACCGTGGCCTCGTTACCCTCCTCGATTATCTCCAGTACTGCAAACGTTGCGACGATTGTTCCAATCGCATTTGGGAGATTCTCAACTAGTGGCACTCCAAGCCAGAACCATTGGCTACGGTAGACGTCCCAAATGGTGAAGAAAGTAGGGAAGACATCGATGACGATCACAGAGATCGGAGAGATGGCGATCATGTATCGCCAGTTCCAGTTGAGTCCAACCTGTTTGGTCAGATATAGCGAGCCAGCCGACACTATCAAGCCGATGATTGAAGCCACACTATTGTTCACTGGAGTCACCGTCAACCAGTAGCTTTGGATGAGAAATGACGCCGTCACGGACACGTAGGAGAAGACGTTGCGGCAGAAACGGAAGATGACGATTTGGTACACCACGCGCTGCTGGATCAGCTCGTACAGAGCGTAGAGGTATTTCTGTGCCGAGCGACGGTGAGTCTTCTCTTCTGTGATGCAGAACCACGAGAAGGGCATCACGACTAGCGAGAAGACAGCACAGACGCCCATGACGGTGTTGAAGCCCATGGAACCCGAAAACGTACCACCGTAGTCAGCACCGTTGAGTCCGAAGCCAACCATCGCTTGCGATATGATCTGGAATGAGTACTGTACTGCATACACTATGGCTTGCAAAGCACCGCGGGTCTTTAAAGGTTCTCGCTGAGCGAGTTCCACGAGGACTCCATCCGAAGCCGTGAAGGCCACAACGCTACCCAGGTTGGCGATGACCATGAGGAAAATGTACTTGACACCCGAATGTTGCGCGTCGGTGTTGAGCTGCGCTGTCTGCTCGGCAGTAAGAGGCGTCATCAACGCCCAGCTGGAGTCCGGGTAGTACGGATCACCGATGGGCATGACGGTCATTACGACTAGCGAAATGAAACACACGGCCCAACCGAGGAGCATGTACGGCCTACGCCGAAAGCCGAAGATCGGGTAGCAATCTGTCACGATGCCGATAAAAACCTTGAGAGTGTAGGGCAGTGTGATCAGGACACTGGGCGCCTGCCAATTATCACTTAAACGACCGACTTATCTGCAGCAGATAAGTCGAGGCATATACGCGCATACCCGGCCCGGAGGCGTAAATATCGTGTCAATAGATTCCCCTACCCCGCGAGTTATGTCGTGCAGCCATCTTAACTTTAAATCTTAAATTTTGTATATTTTAAGATTACAATCACTCCTGTATATGTTGCATGCACTCATTGGACTTAACTTGAAGCATATACCTTTCGCCGCGCCAAAACCCCAATCACTTTAAGTTTTTCGTCCGAAGGGCGAAGACAGCGACAGCTTCGTGGTTCGTTGTGTATGTTTCAGCTCTAGTGCTGGTTTGTAATCAATTGAAACTGTTTTGTTCAGACGCATGGTAAACCCGCTGTACTCGGCCGTCCACAAGAGACGTCTGTGGATTGATGACGTCTCCAGCGATGAGAACACGCCGCCCAACGCTACGTCGATCCCCTACGAGGACTCAAGCTTCTCATGCAGCTACACCGGGACTGTGACATCATTCAGGAGCCCTCCAGAGCCAAGAAATCCCAGGAAAAGCCCTCCAAGCGAGACGTCGACGGAGCCACCGACTTCTCCGGTGCGATTCGCACCTCGTAGCCCGACAACATCGTCTCCGGTGCTCTTGGAGACGGCACCACGGTCGCCTCTCCGCCCAAGCGCGAACAAGTCACTGAAGGCCAAGCGGGGTGGACGGGGTATACGTCGAGAAGCTGTCGCGCCTTACTCGAGGGCGCATTCGAAACAACGTGCGGAGTCCAGTGGCGCCAAGCTGTGTGCTACCACTGCGTCGGAGAGACTACACTCGATGCTGAAGACCGCTCGGCCTGACGACGTGTTCGTGCCAGCACGATGGCCGGGAAGTGTCGCTCACCTCCGCGAGCGGTTCAACCCCTTGGCCACCGTCTTTCCGGCGGTTCCACATTACGGATGGTGCGATTGTCCAGGTCCTTGTCGTGTCGATTCCTGCAGGAACTCGCTTGCACACCTGTACTGCAATATTAACAGCTGCCCATACGAGGGCCTGTGCGGGAATGGACTCGGCGAGTCGAAGAAGGTTTTCTTGGGCAAGAACGTACGCACAGAGGTGCTGGGCGTGGTGGCGGCTGAAAACATCGAGCCAGGAGAAGTGTTGGGGCAATACTTGGGCGAGATCGAGCACCTGAGCGTCTCGCGCTCACAGCGCCCACGCAACCAAGGATACCGTCTTGTGATGAAACTACGCCCAGAACGCCCGAGTTACCCTGTGCGTGTGGCAATCAACGCAGAGAAGATGGGCAGCTTAATGAGGTTTGTAAACCACTCATGCCGTCCGGTTGCCAAGTTCGTGGAGGTTTCTAATGGGCGACGCACCACCGTGGTCGTCGCTACAACGCATGCCGTGCGCCGCGGCCAAGAGGTGACCGTCGACTATGGGGACGACCTATGGTTTGTCTGTCAGTGTGGATGGCACGGTTGCCGCCACCAGGACATCCAGGATCAGGACGATCCGTGAAAAGAGGGCAGCCATCGTGTGCACAGGCATATTGGTGCTTAATATGGGTGCTAACTTTGCGCCTTTTTGGTAAAGTTGTACCCAGAGGTTCCGATGTGAGCCTAGATAGCTGACGTGTAAGTGTCTGTGACGCCCGCGCCTTGACGTGAATGTTTGCGCCATCTTTGGCTTCCATTGCAGTGTTCAAGAACCAAACGGGTGGTTTCGCGCGCAAACTCGAGCGCGAACCACGTTGAAGTTGCTGGTTTGGCGCGCAAATTCGAGCGCGAACCACGTTGAAGTAGCTGCAGAGCCTTTTGAAGATCCAAGATAGACTACTGGTGGATCGAGAGGCTTCTCTTGTAGGTGCGAACTGCGGGCCCGGGGCTGGCGTCTCTCACTTTCCATTTCGCCTCGCGGCAAGCAACCCTCACTTCAAACAAGACCTCTGCCCCCCTCTACTTCGATCGGTACGCTGCTACTCGACCTCGCGCCCATGAAACCGCACCTTGACTGACCCGCTGTTCTTGTGTATGATAGAAATGGTCCGAAACGCAGGAACGTCTAACTACTCAATGGCCGACATCGAGCGCATGTTGAGACTCGTCGAGAAGGTACTTCCGTTGGGCAAGGACGAGTGGGAGCGCCTCGCTACCTCGTTTAACACTAGCAAGCCCCGTGGAGCACCCGAACGTGACTTTGAGAGCTTACGCCGCAAGTTTCAAGCAGCTTTACAGCACCCGCAAGCCAACGGGGATGGCCAGTATGCCTCCCCATATCCAGAAGGCCAAGGAGGCTAAACAGGCTATTGACGACAAGGCTAACGTCGTGGAGCTAGACGATGAGGCGGGAGAGGACGAGCGCTACGGAACCGGACTTCAGCTTCGATGCGGAGCCTGACCAGACCTTCTACGAGCCGGACGTCCCTGAGATCCTTCGTGCTGCCACCGGAAGAAACGGCGCTGGGTCTGTCCGTAGCGAGTCGACCGGTACGGACGAGTCAGTCATTAAAGGGCTTACAGACCCAACCCGCGGTGAGTTCCAGGACTTGTTATCGTCATCACTTTCTCCACAAGGACTTGAAGTCGGCGGTACAACCCCTCGCCCTGCACCACCACGTGCATCACCGGCTACGAGACAAGACACTTCGGCGAGAACGCACCGACACGGGGACCACGGTCACGACGCCAGAAGCAGGGACGAAGTTGAAGCTGCCAAGTATCCGGAGCTTAGTAGTCGCTCTAACCGCCTAGGAGGGGTGGACTTGACCGAGTTTCGAGACACAGCAGGCGCCAAGCGTGCCCATGAAGACGATAAGGAAACGCAAGAGGCCAGCTTCGCGAAGGCAAAAAGAATTCGTGCCATGAAGGCGACGACGGCGCTTAAATCGAGGCTCGAGGGACTTATAAACTCGGCGAACAATACTCGCGGCAATATCACGGAGACTATACTTTTACTACGCGAGGAAAACGAGCGCAAAGCTGAAGCTCGCCGCGAAGAGGAGGAGCCAGCGTCGCCGAGATGATATGGCGGTGATGGAAGCACGTCGCCTCGCTGAAAGAGCCCAGGCCGAGGAGCGCCGCCGCATCGACAGGCAGGAAATGGAAGAGCGCGCACGCCGTGACCGAGAGGAGGCGCGTGCTCGCACCCAAGAGCTGGTGATGCTGATCGGAGCCCTGACGAAGAAGCCCTAGGACGTCAGCGAAGACACTTCTGGTATGCACATCAGTACGAGGCTCAGCTTTCCGATTTCAGTAGTGTATTTTTGTATTTTCTCTCTTAAGCCTTGAAATGCACAAACGCTCATAGCTAACGTGTTAGAGATCGAAAGCTTCCGTTTCTCCTAGAAAAGTGGTGCGGATCTGTGAGATTCCCACGGTGCGAACTCTGTAGTTGACCATGCGGAACAAGCTGCCAATTCGGAGCCCGCGAAGATCCGGATCGTACGGCAAGGGGAGATTCAATCGGTGGTACACCTTTTGTATACTCCCCATGCCCCACTCGGCGGCCTGGCGCACCGACGTGATGGCATTGTGGAGCGTCCGGGCGGAACTTCGAAGTGACGGCAAGATCCGGTCCAGGTCGCCGTCCTTCAGCGGGGTCAAGATGCGGCCAGCCATTGAGGTTGAGCAGGGAAACGCTGAGTCCGACACCACGTTCATGCGTTGGTCGGGGCAGCACACCGGGTCAAGGAGCTTGGTTCGAAAGCCGAGCGACGTATCCGAGTCGTTCCAAGATCCGGGACAATTGTGCTTCGCCCAGATAATACAGCCGTCTGCTGCGAAGCATATTGTCCCGGTGACGAACACGGTGTGGAGCCAGCCATTGTACATGGCGTTCTGCAGGTCACTGTTGGACGGCTGCTGGACCTGCAACACAGCAGAAAACGTTGAGTAAAATAAAAATCGTTTGAAATTCCATACACGTACTCTCAGGTTCTTTCCGTCGATAAATCCGAAGGTGTGCTGCAGGAGGGGCTCCCGAGCTTCAACCAGCTTAGCCATTTCGGCTTGACTAGATGGAGAAGGCCAAGAGATCCTTGCTGGTGCATATCCTTTAAGTGCAGAAGCCAATGATTCCTCTGCGCGACGTAGTGTCCGTGACAGTGTGCTTGGGGGGACACCAAATACCAAGCACAGCGTTGTCTGCTCCATAGAACCCACGTAGAAGGAAATTAAAAGACCCAGCACTTGGTGATGGTGTCGTAGCTTGGGTGGGCGGCCACGTGTAGTGTGGCGTGGAATGAAGTAAAATCTGCTGAACCTCCGCAGGAGCTGGTTGAACGCAGGTCTACAGACATGTAGCGATTAGCTAACGTGTGCAGTTTTAACAACACTAGATAGGGTCTCACCTGGTTAAACTGGTAGCATTGAGGAAGTTCACGTTGTTGCCATACTTGTACAGGATCATCCAAGCCGATTCGCTCGGCGTGTCAAGGCACTTTGTCGTGAGGTAGTGCCGGCTCCTCATGGCGATTCTCCACGCATCCGCCATCAGCACGTCAAATACTACACGTCGCACGTCGTTCAACTCCTCTTCTTGCTTCAGAACCTCTGCACAGAGAACCAGCGTCAGGTCTACGTCGTCTGTGGCCTCGCTCGCCATCGTGGTGTTCACTTGCGCTCGACACGGGCCAATTTGAAAGTGAGCAAAATTCGAAGGGTGCAATTTCGCGTAGTGTCCGGCACAAAGTGTCGAGTACAGTTTTACAAAGTGTTATTTTTTTATTGTAGCTTTTGATGTAGGACAGTAAGAACCGGACAAAACAAGCAGTCAAAATACATTTGTGGTAGAAGTTTTGAGAAGTAAGCCGTCATATATCTTTTTAAACTCTGACTTATCTGCTGCAGATAAGTCGGTCGCTTAAGTGATAATTGGCAGGCGCCCACTGGCGGACGTGGTCTCATTTCCAGACATGCGGAGGTAGTTCGTCAAGAAAGGGTAGATCACGCTGTACATGGTGCCGTAGACTACACCGACAGCAGCGTATTGGGCCATCAGGCCGATGTTGCTCCAGCTGTAAATGTCGGGTGGGTCTCCTAGACGAATGGCTCCATCTTCAAGCTCGTGGATATCAGGAGTCTTCAGTTCATGGTAGTCGTCGGGCTTGGTTGGCAAACTCGAATTCGACAAGCGCTGCACATCAGGAATGTTCATTGTTGCCAGCGGAATGGGAAATGACTACCGATAAAGCAAGCTACCAGAGCAACGGTGCTGCCTGCCGCCTGTAGTATATAACGAGTGAGTTTCTGCTGTGTACACGAAGTCAAGGTGCGTGCACTGCGCCAATCAGAGGTGGACGGTTTTCCGACTAGTCGAAAAAAGGGACACAACTTCTTCGCGAGTCGATCAGTAGAACATCTGTACACATGTTACTTGATACTGTAGTCGCTGTAAACGTTGACTACAAATTCAGTCTTCAAGACTGAATTTGTCTTGAAGACTGAGCCTTAAAGGTAGGCGTTCAAAAAGACACAAGGTATGCAAATGTGCGACTCTATTCCTCAAACTTGTGAGAAGCAAATGACATTGAACCGTGGTTCGCGTTGTTGCTGGCTGACATGTACTAAGTTTAGCTTGCTGGTGCGTTAGAACCACCAGATGTGCGATGATCAACGAGTTTCGTACGACGGTTGCAGCCATTTGGACTGGGTCACATGCAGAAGAGAGCGTCAGCTATGAAGTGAGTTGACAGTAATGTTGTGCAGGCGTATGCAAATCTGCCCCTTCAAAGAAAGAAATTTAAACAATGAAGCTAACTTTTGCAATCCAACTTGAAATCCAATAGCCACATGTGTATGTACATATAGCGGCTGCGTGCCTCCACGATCAGCTAACGTAGCCTTAGTTTGGTTAGAACAATAGGTTCACTTCACCAGTTAGCCGAGTCGGGTCACTCGACTAACCTTCTGGGCCTCGACGACTCTTACACCGCGAACGAAGTGGCACATTTAATGCAGTTCAGTATTTTGGCATGTAAATCCGATTTATCGGGCTGCAAAAAAGAAAAAAAAATGGCCACTTAAAAAAATGGACTCGAATAATAAAAATAAAGCTTATTTTTCTGGGTTTGAATTGAATGGAGAAATCGATACCTGGGACTGAATCCTATCCAGAGCGTGTGGCGATGACAGCATCCCGTGTTGCTATGGTGAACAAGATCCTACTCATGCCGAAGACTTGTTTTAATAGTTCAGAAATATATTTGTAAGAAGCAGTAGTATTTTGCGATAAATAACTAATAATTTCAGACTAAAAAACAAATTCAATTGATTTATTAATAATAATACTTTTTCCTAGCCCTGATCTATGTAATACACTGCAGTATCTATCGCCAACCGAATGTGTTTGTGAATGCCTCACCGCGAGGCCGTCGCCGTTCTACACATGACAGCTCCGCAATGACAGCACAGTTAAATTCCCCACACAGAAGTTTCATTGTTCCGTCCTCGATTTTGTGAGTGATGGTCGCGTGCTTGGTAGCAACATAAGTATCTCGCTTCGAGTTCAACCCACCGTGTTAATCAGCAGTTTCTTGTGGCTAGCACTGCATCCCAAAAGGGCACAACACGCTCTGAGCTGTGGGTCAGTTTCCAACCTTCCGCATAGCAAACAAGCTATATTCAATGGCGACGACAACCTGCCAAATTTGCCTGGATAGCATCGAGAAAGAACAATTGCTCTCAAACGTTTGCGGGAAGAGCTGCAGCGCCCGTATCTGTGAGCAATGCCTGGTCGTCACGTCGAGGTGACGCTACAGCAATTCTACCCTGGCGTACTACCTCGAATCCGCTGCCCAATCTGTCTGGTCCCGATGCATGCGAGTCGCTGGGAAGCGTGCGCTCCAACAGATACGAAGTCTACGTTGACGTCCAAGTACGCAGAGCTGTGTGGCCAGACATGCGCAGTGACGCCTCCATGCTGCCACAAAACAGGCTACACACATCTTACGGTGTTTGATCCTGATCGCAAACCGTCAAGCCCAGTCATGTTGCTACCATCGCAACTCGAGATATTCAAGACGCTGTGCAAGGAATTCTGCCGCCACAAACAAGAGCCTCGTACAGTTCTGAACTATGCGTTTGGCACCTTCGGAGAGGAGAAAGCTTCGATCCTCTTGAACGAGCTGATGTTGCCTCGTATTCAGGACCCGGAGCGACGTGCCACTCTGCTGCTGTCCCTGATGTACTTCCGACCCAACACAAAGACGAACTGCTGCGGACACAACTTCTGCTTCAACTGCAAGCGTCGCGATCACCACGAGTCGTGCGCAGAGGAATTTAATGACAATAACGACCTGGTGCGCTGCCGTACGTGTCGAGTGCTGCTTCTAAAAGTTGAAGGCTGTGACGCAGTGCAATGTGTCTGTGGATTCAACATGAACTGGGCGCGGGAGATAACCCTCCGTCGAGACCGAAAGAAGGGCAAGCTGCCGGTTGATATCTTCGACATCCTGCTGACGAACGACTGGCTCATCTTTCAGAGTCGACTGGCCGTAGTTGTGAAAAAGCTATGGCTGCACAAGCACGTGGTTGCAATGCGCCCCCTGGTTCGCCCACTCTTCGTCGTTTACTTGTGGCGGTTCCGTCTCCGCAAGGTTCTTACAACCGAGTTAAGCGCTGGCTGCGTGGCACGACGCGCTACACACGTCGATTATACTATTGCTAAAGTCAGAGGTGTTCTACGACCGGCCGTGGCATCGTGCGTCTGGCGTCGGAGATTTAGTAGGGCGGTGGCAGGTGTGGAATCTGAGATTTTTTGGAAGGCATATCGTCGCTGGCACCCGAAAGACGCCGAGTCTCAAGCTGAAGAAATAAATACTCTGCTGAACATCGGCACGTACGATGACGGCGAGTAGGCATACAACATGCTTGATACTGCATGTACTAGTATAGTAGTAAAGGAGGAAATAATTGCGGATGATATCTATTGAACTACTTCGAAGTTAGCTACAAACAAGTGTTCGTTTTTGGCATTAGAGCGATATTAGAATATCCAAATGTAGGGACACTGACATGCTAGAAGGAGTGTGCGGGTCTACATCTACGCGTAGCTAAAAAGACAGCTCCTGCTAAAAATTACTTAATATTTTCCCTTGCATAATCATGTTTGATGTCCGTTAGACGTAGCACCGGAAGTAGCCTCAAAATCGAAGAAATCTTTCCTTTTAATTGGACAAATAGTGTATAATGGCCCGTAAGATGCAGTGAAAGTCGATTTCGTGATTGATACTGTTTCTGATGCCGACGAGTCTTCTACTTTATTAATACCTGATCGGCAGCCACACCAGTGTTTAGTATGCACTCATTCTAAACAGTGGTGTGGCTGTGGAGCAGGTAAAGAAGAAGACTCGTCGGCATTCCCCCCCCCCCGCGATTTCCACCACTGATGGCATCAGCTTGACGATCCATTTCCCCCATGAAGTTCACCACGGTTTCGCAACAGCTGCTGCCTCCATTTATAAAAACGTGAATAGAAGCAGTTTGGCCAGGGCGAATTCATGCACCTCTATTTTTTTAGCTTACGCGCATTGTTGCCTCCTTAAGCTTTTCCCAAAGCTGGTATTGGGGTGTCGGTACATAGTAAAGTGGGCTACTTGGGTTCTTAGACATCCATTGATTCGTTTTCTTGTCAAGACCAAACCAAATATGGAGATGATCGGGAGTGACACCTTCCTTCAGCAAATTCTGCGCAGCAGCGTCTAGATCATCGGAGCTTACTTGCGCTTTCGCGAGTTTTCTAAGCTTTCGGTTCTTCAATTTCTCGGCCGCTATGAACGCTTTGAATTTGGCTTTCTCAGCTGCCGCTATATTCCTGTTGGTAAACCAGACCGACGCTTTATTGACCAGCTTGTTGCGTAGGTCTGTGAGCGCTCTCCTTTCTTCGTCGGCCCTGTCGATTGTCCCATGCGTCTTTGTTCCTGCTCGAACCAGTTGTTGATTGTTATTAACGGAATTCAACTTTTGATATTTGGGTGCTCGTAGCCTGGCAAGCTTAGTGGTCCCCGAGACAGAATAGCTGCCTGCGAGTAAAAAAAGCATAACCAGAAGCAGGGCATGATGGATCCGCATCGTTGACTGCTCTTGACTCGGTCCCCACACTTTTATAGTGTTTCCTCCTGGTCGAAAACGAAAATGATAACTTTAATTGAAGAGAGCAGGAATGAACACAGCATAGGATAGTTGTACATGTACATTTTCTTACCCACTCTGTTACTGAAAGACTTTCAGTAACAGAGTGGGTAAGAAAATGTTCACAATAACCAGTATAATTGTACTTTCAGTGAAAGTACAATTATACTGGTTATTGTGAGCTGCCCTTTTTAGAGCGTCGCAGTATGTCTCACTCAATCCTTTACGGTATGGTGGCCGCAAAGCCGATTACGATGGTCGTAATTTGACTATAAGATATTTCACCACTTCATGATGACTCCCGGCCAAAATAATGCGATAAATATCACTATACGCAGCGCATTACGCGTGACGTTTATTAGGCACATACCGTCTTATCACTTAATCCGATTTTTACGAATGATATTTCTACATACACGGGCAACAGTTAATTGTAGTACAGTACTGCACCCCGTTTTCGCGCCCTTGGACCTTTGATAAACTTCCTGATGCGATGGTCCTGAATCTAAAAGAACTAAAGTTTGTAACCTAAAGTCTGATTAATTTGCAAATCATATCTGGTCCACCCCTGCGAAAACGGGGTGTAGTACTGTACAGTAGCGATTTTGAAGTAAACATGTATACCGTATGCAAAAATACAACAGATAAACGATTACCGAGGAACTGTAATTTATCCTATCTGCAAGTGATATGACCGACTGGCTACTCTTCCCGACAAGCATAAAATAGACTGTTGGCAACGCTGAAATACAGTACTGTACTAGGGTTTATCACGGTTGGAAAGTATGTTTGACCAGTGTTGCCCGATTTCGTTTGATGAACAAACAGAACGAACAATGAAGAAATCTGCTGGGTGATCGGTGCGTCAACGGTTTGTTCACGCCATCTGGTCGGAGGAGGGACAAATTCCTGTACTGTACCTTATATTTGTTTCCTGCGAAACCGATGCAAAGTCCACTATCTAGAGTGAGAAGGTCCAACTCTTCATATAAAGGTACTTCGAGGTATTAATTATTTTGGCTCTTTTCGTTTTATCGTTTCTAGACACGCAACGACTTACATGTTAATTGAACCACTACTGTAAGTGACAAACTTTATGTAATTTTGCGTGTACTGTATAAATACCAGCACGTTTTGCAACTCGGTTTGCAACAGGATTCTGATTGGGTACGATTAGATTAGGGACCAAGGGTATCAACAAGTACGTGGTCATCTACATGTACTACAAGTTTTGCACTACACACGCAGATTGGGATGTCTACCGCGCCTACGATCAGCACGAAGAGCCGCCAAGACGTTTGAAACAGAGAGCTGTCTACCGTAAACCGTATACACTTTGTCAATTGCTGTGTCACTCGTGAAACCCGAGCGAACCAGACTTGACACAACGTCCCAAAACACCTTTCGTCTTGAGAAGGCAAACTTGTTAGCGCCACGTTCGGCTGCTGTAAAGTCCTTCGCTGCCTTCAATTCTGCACAGCCAACTTGATATTCATGCCATAGTTCGTACAGATCCTTTGGTCGTTTTGATAGTTGGGCTGCACGTTGCCTTGTAGGGGGAACTTCTCCGGCAGGAATGTGGGCAGAGACATCTCGACGAACGCCAGGCTGTATGGCAACGCGTCGAACTATTGCCTGGAGTTTTTGCAGCTCTCTCTGAATATCGCGTCGTAATTGCTGAACTTCATCCGTTGTATGGCGGCGAATTGCTGCTATTTGAGCGTACAGTGCTGCGAACTCGCGCCGACTACCTTCCCCACCCGACACATTACCACCAGAACGTGTAACAACTGCATTGTTCTCTTGATCAGGGCCCTCACTGCTGTCCATTATGACGAGATTTAGCTGCGAGCCATCGCCAGTGACGAAAATTCCCTCCCGAACAACAGGATTTAGCCCTGAAGTGTCAGCAATATTAGCGAATGCGCGTAAAATTCTCTGCTGTAGCTTTTTCGGTAATAAAGCGTACTCGTAGTTCTCAGATGGTTCCATCGCCGCCCACAATAATGGCAATGCCAATGTAGCTGCAATGGATTCTCCCATGAGCTGTTTTACGGCAGGTGCAATCTGATCTACGAGAAAAACGGTCGAAATGCGGCCAGCTCCAGTCCGCATATTATAAAAGCACGGCCCCTCTGAACCTGTTAACGTTGCTACCGTCAATGCATCAGGATACGGTGGGGTGTTGTCTATGTAGACGTCAACAACCCCTTTGCGCGTTCTCCAACGTCCTCGTCGGTTAACAAAGTCCTTTGAGATACCACTCCGAGTCGCGTACGTTGCAGCACCTTTGCGAAGGCTGTGTGTCCCCAGCTTTCCTGTCTTGCGCTTTTTAAATGAGTCGTTCTTCACCATGCTAGTCAAGAATCGTCGAACTACACGATCACCGTCCTTAGGATTGCCGTACACAAACTCAGAGCTCATGACACTTGACGTAGACTCTATATGAACAGCGAGGTTGAGAAGTACACACATCTTGGGATCCAGGCTACCAATAATGATCTGCTCTGGAGCATCTCGCTCTTCGTGAATATTTTTTGACCACCGCACTTGCAAAAGTAGTGTGGAAGGGTATTGTGTGTTAGGTGAGAAGTTTGCGAATTGCAACTTCATCATGTCGTCAATCCGGGCGCAAATATGCCACTGCAGTGTTAGCACACTGCTAACCAAGTATGATGAGTCATCCGATTTCCATCGAGCCCGAACTAAAAGCAGTAAGTTCAAGAACTCAGCAAACTCCACAGCTCGGCGAGCTTTGGATTCTGCCCCCTCGCGACGTACCTCAAATTTTTTCACCTTCTTGATCAGCTTGTTCACAGCGTCCGAGCGTGTTGGGTTGCCGCGTTTGTTCACAGGATCCCATGTTGTATTTATTCGCGTCATAAAAGATGATATAGCTTTCTTAGCAAACTCAAGCGTGCTTGAGCGGCGGTGAATAGGTTTCATGGATTCATCTGGCTCTGGGTCGCCGTAAGCCTGCTGGTTCATCCAGCGACAGACGTGCTCTGGTGTGATGTTAAGGAGCTCGCTCATAGTGAAGACGTAGTCGCTGCTGTACGCCACGCCGTTCGTGAAGGCCATGAACCTCATGAGCTCCGGTTTGTAGCGACTTGTCATGATGGCGTGTTTTTCTGTACTGATTATTAATATTCTCCATGAAAGCCAGTGTAAGTTGACTTATTTTTTGTAGAGAGGCTACACTGGACGGCTTGCAACTCTACACAGACTTTTTGTATCAGTCCTGGTTGCAAAAGATGACACTTTGTGCTATGGTACATGCAACAATAGTTGCCGACGACACCTACTTGAGCGGGACCGTACCGACCACGATCCAGGCCGGTACCATGCCATTGGCCAATCACAGACTGCCAATCTAAACAAATACAACCTCGGTTGCATATGGCTGGTAATGTATAAATGCCAGCACGTTTTGCAACTCGGTTTGCAACAGGATTCTGATTGGGTACAATTAAATTAGGGACCAAGGGTATCAACAAGTACGTGGTCATCTACATGTACTACAAGTTTTGCACTACACACGCAGATTGGGATGTCTACCGCGCCTACGATCAGCACGGAGAGCCGCCAAGACGTTTGAAACAGAGAGCTGTCTACCGTAAACCGAATACACTTTGTCAATTGCTGTGTCACTCGTGAAACCCGAGCGAACCAGACTTGACACAACGTCCCAAAACACCTTTCGTCTTGAGAAGGCAAACTTGTTAGCGCCACGTTCGGCTGCTGTAAAGTCCTTGGCTGTCTTTAATTCTGCACAGCCAACTTGATATTCATGCCATAGTTCGTACAGATCCTTTGGTCGTTTTGATAGTTGGGCTGCACGTTGCCTTGTAGGGGGAACTTCTCCGGCAGGAATGTGGGCAGAGACATCTCGACGAACGCCAGGCTGTATGGAAACGCGTCGAACTATTGCCTGGAGTTTTTGCAGCTCTCTCTGGATATCGCGTCGTAATTGCTGAACTTCATCCGTTGTATGGCGGCGAATTGCTGCTATTTGAGCGTACAGTGCTGCGAACTCGCGCCGACTACCTTCCCCACCCGACACATTACCACCAGAACGTGTAACAACTGCATTGTTCTCTTGATCAGGGCCCTCACTGCTGTCCATTATGACGAGATTTAGCTGCGAGCCATCGCCAGTGACGAAAATACCCTCCCGAACAACAGGATTTAGCCCTGAAGTGTCAGCAATATTAGCGAATGCGCGTAAAATTCTCTGCTGTAGCTTTTTCGGTAATAAAGCGTACTCGTAGTTCTCAGATGGTTCCATCGCCGCCCACAATAATGGCAATGCCAATGTAGCTGCAATGGATTCTCCCATGAGCTGTTTTACGGCAGGTGCAATCTGATCTACGAGAAAAACGGTCGAAATGCGGCCAGCTCCAGTCCGCATATTATAAAAGCACGGCCCCTCTGAACCTGTTAACGTTGCTACCGTCAATGCATCAGGATACGGTTGGGTGTTGTCTATGTAGACGTCAACAACCCCTTTGCGCGTTCTCCAACGTCCTCGTCGGTTAACAAAGTCCTTTGAGATACCACTCCGAGTCGCGTACGTTGCAGCACCTTTGCGAAGGCTGTGTGTCCCCAGCTTTCCTGTCTTGCGCTTTTTAAATGAGTCGTTCTTCACCATGCTAGTCAAGAATCGTCGAACTACACGATCACCGTCCTTAGGATTGCCGTACACAAACTCAGAGCTCATGACACTTGACGTAGACTCTATATGAACAGCGAGGTTGAGAAGTACACACATCTTGGGATCCAGGCTACCAATAATGATCTGCTCTGGAGCATCTCGCTCTTCGTGAATATTTTTTGACCACCGCATTTGCAAAAGTAGTGTGGAAGGGTATTGTGTGTTAGGTGAGAAGTTTGCGAATTGCAACTTCATCATGTCGTCAATCCGGGCGCAAATATGCCACTGCAGTTTTAGCACACTGCTAACCAAGTATGATGAGTCATCCGATTTCCATCGAGCCCGAACTAAAAGCAGTAAGTTCAAGAACTCAGCAAACTCCACAGCTCGGCGAGCTTTGGATTCTGCCCCCTCGCGACGTACCTCAAATTTTTTCACCTTCTTGATCAGCTTGTTCACAGCGTCCGAGCGTGTTGGGTTGCCGCGTTTGTTCACAGGATCCCATGTTGTATTTATTCGCGTCATAAAAGATGATATAGCTTTCTTAGCAAACTCAAGCGTGCTTGAGCGGCGGTGAATAGGTTTCATGGATTCATCTGGCTCTGGGTCGCCGTAAGCCTGCTGGTTCATCCAGCGACAGACGTGCTCTGGTGTGATGTTAAGGAGCTCGCTCATAGTGAAGACGTAGTCGCTGCTGTACGCCACGCCGTTCGTGAAGGCCATGAACCTCATGAGCTCCGGTTTGTAGCGACTTGTCATGATGGCGTGTTTTTCTGTACTGATTATTAATATTTTCCATGAAAGCCAGTGTAAGTTGACTTATTTTTGTAGAGAGGCTACACTGGACGGCTTGCAACTCTACACAGACTTTTTGTATCAGTCCTGGTTGCAAAAGATGACACTTTGTGCTATGGTACATGCAACAATAGTTGCCGACGACACCTACTTGAGCGGGACCGTACCGACCACGATCCATGCCGGTACCATGCCATTGGCCAATCACAGACTGCCAATCTAAACAAATACAACCTCGGTTGCAAATGGCTGGTAATGTACATGTATCAGTATGATTAAACGTACAGTAATACTGAGTCGCATGGCATCATCACAATAAAGATTATCGTAAGGGATTGGTATTAGTGTACATTTTTAGAATATTAGTACTACAGCTATTAGTCGTTTTTAAACAAAATAGTACTAAATAGCTACTAATAGTGAGCGGGTTGTCTGCTTCTATTTGCTAATAATAAAATAAGTAGAGCGCGCTCGATTTCCAATGGTTTGATGGGGCATTCCAACATGCGTCTGCCAGCAGAATTTAAACCATTTTCATCTTATTCACCACTGTTTTCGTCACGAGCCGAAGAGTACCTCACGGTAATATGGTACTTATTGACAAAGAAGCGCCAATTCCGTTCTGGGCACTGACGTCATTTTTACTGTTTGGCTTAAAGTGCTAGTCACTTGTCGCCCTACTTTTATATGCTTGAGCTTGAGACTCGAATGTAATAAGCAAATCCGAGAGCAGGCAGCCCGTGTCGATCACATGTGACTCGTACCTACACGCATTATCAGACCTCACCACAAACTTTGCATCGCTGCATCCTAGAAAATTCACCGCATTTCTAAGCGCAATATACACCAATCTGTCGTTTATAAAGCACATTTTTTGTTAAAATTAATTTTGCACTCTCATACAGCTTAGATCTTCGAACGGAGAGGCGCTTTGCTTTTTTCAGTGACAATTCCGCATATTGTAATAATCTGGGTCTGATGCCCCTCCCCACGTAAGTTGCACGGTCTTTTGGTCACTATAAGCTTCCGCATATTTTACGACTCCTAAACCTTGCTAGAGCTTAGCGATAGCAAATAATACACATTCGGTGTCCACAAAAGATTCTACTTCGAGCAATTGTCTGGTAGCGCTCTAGACTCAAAACGGTGCGATATTGACCTGTTTAACCCCTTGGACGCGGAGGTGTGACACGGATAGGCTAAGAAAAGTGCTTATACCCTCCGGGAGGGTATAAGGAAATAACTTCGTTAAAATATGATATAATTATTTCAAGGTTAAAAATGCACTTTCTTAGCAGCGAATGTAGCTAACCTCCTTGGTAATTATTCCACAGAAGGGGATGGTGTGATCAGCGGATTTAAAATTCTCCAATCAACTGTTTCCTGGTCATTCTATGCAAGCTCTAAATTTGGAGACAACCACAGCACACGCATCACAGACCAACATCTCCCTCCTTCCCTCAACTAGACCCCAAGCAGCGGTGCAAACTATAGCGGCATAGTGGCGGTAACTGGATGGCCAAGTGAGAGCTAGCAGAGGCGAATGCATGTGCAGGTACGGTGCCAATAAATGGTTGAGATTGTGAAGATACGTGTATTGACAACGTTAGCTACGGGTTGGCAAGACTACGGTCCCGAATGTGACTCTCCTTTGGCAAAACCTCACCGTTCTGCCACAGGATATGCCATATCTGTGCACACGTCATATATTCGCTTGCTGGATGCCCTCGGACTATGTTGCAAAGCGTCACCACACCCTTCTTGTCCTCCGAACACTTTGGGCAATAGAATGTCGATGTCCCCCCACGCCGCTTACCTTCACTTGTAGCAGGAGCAGACTTTACACTGGCGCTGTCTCAGCCTCTGAACACCGTTGTTCATGCGCGTATCTGCCGTTTGAACTAGTACATGCCCGCCATGTACAGTAACTTGTTCAGTAACTGTAGTAGTAGGTCGAGATAATCCGGTTGTCTCTGTAAATGATGTCTGTGTTTGAAGAATAAGTTGCTTGTGCATTCTTGCCAAGAACACGTAATGCGACATCTTCTTCTTGCTCTGTTTCTCCCACAACAGCGAATGTACAATGTACGCGTTCACCATGGCCATGTCTAATAGCCCAAGGAAGAGACTCTTGTAGAATTTCGGAAATCTGGTATACAGAACATCATAACTTAGAGACCATGAGTTGACATTGTCAGGGTAGCATTTACCCTGCTGCTAATTGCATAGAGTACGACTGAAGTCGCAATTGATCATGGCGATCAACACCACCCATGAAGCGCTGGTATTCTGCAACAATCCCCGGGCATGGAACAGTACTCTGCTCTCCATTCATTCGTCATCTTCTTCGTCTACTTTGTAGAAGGCTTTGCGGCCTTCTGCTCTGTAGATGTCTGTTTCACGCGTTTCTTCGCCGGCGCTTTACCTGACGCAGGAGCATCTCTCTTTGGCGCAATTGCAGCCTCGATTTCGGGCGGATCAGGTACTGGAGTGGGAGAGTCTGACGCAGCAGCGCCTATAGTGCTTTGGACTAAATTTCAATACAAATAGTAAGTCACTTTTGTAAACACATAGTAACAGCAAGATACTACTTACTCGCTTGAGAAGGCGGGCGCACCCATACGTTCGCGATATTAAGCCGCGCGCACAGCTCTGTATTGCGACGCACATACGCCAGTAGTTCATCCTCGCCGCTGAAATAGTCCGTGCCGCGTTTACCTCCCCTAACTTTGCTTCCTGGTTTCAGGTAGTTGTGACTACACGCATTTATGCAAGTTAGTACATTAGTGTGGTGCAGCAAAGTAGACAAAAAGGTAGCGTACTGGATCTGGATGCCGGCTGCAGGCTTCCACGTCCAACCCTCCTTTCGTAGAAGTGGCCATACTGACTTGAAATCCATAAAGTAAGTCATTCTTGCGCTTGACTCGGCAAAAACGAAGAATGAGTGGCTTGGCGCGAAAACGGCAAAGGGAACCAAATTTCACTTTTTTCCAAAATATGAGAGTCTGCTCTTTACGCGCGGTACATCAAGCCCCCTGTTTCATGAACCAATTAAATTGTTGGATTTGTACACGTGGACCAATAACAGTCGATCAATTTATGGGAAGGGGCGTGGCTACGCTTTTGTGGATTTCGTGGCATAGTGAATCTAAGTAATTGTTATGCTGTTCTGAACAGCATAAGACCATACTACAACCCTCCGCGTCCAAGGGGTTAAGGGTAAATTTCTCTTTTGAGTAACTCTGAAGCGTATTGCTTCGAAGAAGTGTACAATCCAGCAGTTTAGTACCCAGTTTTAATAAGTGTAAGTTATTAATACCAACTTATCGTCGCGACTAAGAACATATGAATGAGGTAAAGCATGAGCTCGCACGTACTAGTACCAACTTGGTACTATGGTACAGTAGAACGCCTGCGATATTGAAATCACCAAATAGCCTTCGGAGTCATGTCACCGATGCAGCGGGTTTCTGGCTCGGCTAGGTGGGCTTAATTCCGTAGTCAACATGTTAAATTAAAGAGGCCCATTTAAACCGGTGCAACCCGCTCAGCTTGTTTGTTGGCACCCGTTTTTGGTAATGTTAGGCGATTAAGAGAATGCAAGCGACTGGCCAAGTGTAAGATTCTTAAGTACTTCGTAAACCAGCTGATTCATTTTTAAACCATTTGGTTAAAATAAACAATGCATTGCTCGATATTAATATTTTACGTACGCAAGCTACGAGGCTATTTCTAGCTGCGAAAGACTTATCTACACGAGTATTTTCTCTATTTGCAGTCGTGGTGCCGTAGAGGAAAGATACCCCCCTCGAAATATTCGGTGTGGGTGGCCGATAGTTTCGGTGACCGATCCCATTAGGTCGGTACAAAATTTGATCTACATTGATAATGGACATCAAACCAAGCCAGTTAGTTGATTTCATGCTCCTAGGCTTAGCTTAAAATCTATCTGGCTTTTGAAAAAATATATCATAACTTACCGATTCCTACATTACGCGTAGTACCTACATCGAGGTTCTGCCGCTAGAAACTCTGATATCTCCACTACTTCTTTCACTACAGCTATTTCAATCTCTACGACCTGTGGACTCCTCCCGAGCAGCGCTCCGGCTAGCCTGCAGGCTTACTGAGGCTATGGAAACATAATTGTATTTTAGTGATAAAATACCGCTGTAGCAAAGGCTTAGTGCAAAGCCATCGAGCAAAAAAAACTGATCATTTTCAAAACGTAGTATCTGCTGAAAATATGAAATTAACGGGACCCGCTGGGGTGAAACATTTGAACAGACCTACGAAAGTGTAAAGTCACCGGTATGCTAGATGACTATCAGCTGGTGCATTTTAGTATCACTTCTACACGAAGTACTACTTAACAGCTAGTATGCATGCTACTATCGTGTTGATAGTAGGTTCTAATCATTGTATCAGTTTAAAAAAAGGAGAGTAGTACCGGTAACTGTCCCGTAAACAATACAATAGCTTTCTTAAGATGCTCGTTCATGTTCATAGTACTGTATGAACTTCAAACAGTATCACTGTACCTCAGTAGTAAAGTAGTAAAAAAAATGCCAGAATTTATTAGTACCGTATTCCTTATGTGATTGGCGACGCTCGGTCATTAGCGACAAATCCAGCAGCCAATCAAATTGATTTAAATTTCGTGTCGTCGCGCTTTATGTGCTTGGCGACCAATATAATTTTGAGCATGTCATATAGTTTTTTCTATGCAGGTATCTTTTATGCTGGCAGAAAGGCTGGACCACCTCAAGAATTTGACTGTCGCCAATCACATAAGGAATACGGTACTGTATAGATGAAATCACTTGTTTTTGTTGTTTGTTTAGTTGAACCACTTGTTCTTTTTGTATTTTGTTTAATGCTGCTCCCTACGTTCATGTTGCAAACTATTTTTATTCCTGTATGGAAGCGACCAAAGCCGCTACCAGTATTATATACACCACGCACCATAAACCTTGCTTCGCTCTCCGCCGTCATTTTCCACGTCAGCTCAGCTGTCCGTCGTGTTATGGCTTAAAGCTCAATGCGTTTGCCGCCGCCTCCGCTGCTGTTACTCGCATTGCTCATCGTGTCGCTAGTCTGACGACTCTTGTAGCTGCTACTGCGGTCGTACGAGCCGCGACGAGAGCGTCCACGGTTGCCGCCGTTGTGGTGGTTGCCGCCGGTTAGCGACTGTCTAAGCGAGGAATTTCTCACTGCATCGCTGCCATAAGACTCGCTGCGGTCGTACGAGCTACGACGAGTGCCGCCGCCTTCAACACTGCCAGTGAATGATTGCCGCAGAGAAGAGTTGCGCCTGTTCTCGCCATTGTTGAACGACTCGGTGCGGTCGTACGAGCCGCGACGCGTGCGGCCCTTGGACTTGCCCGTGCCGTTTGTGTTAGAATGTTTGGTAGTAACAGTGGAGCCAGTGAGCGACTGACGCTGTTGCTGCTGCTGCTTAGCGTCCTCCAGCAAGTCCACGCCAAGTGTCACACTGAAGCTCACACGATCGCCGTTGTCTTCCGGCTCACCCTCCATGACGAGGCCCATGACCTTAGCTGGAGACTCGAGAGGCCCGTCCTCACCTGTAGGCTGACGAATACCGGCGCATTTAGCGGGGGCACTAGGAGCAGGAGTTCCTGAAGACGAGCCCGTGCTAGATATGGAGGAAGAACGACGGTCACGGCCCTTGATCACCTCTGCGAACGACAGACGTTCGCCAACCACCTCAGCTGTAGGCGAGGCAACGACGGCCGGTTCCTCTTCAGGTCCAGCATTCGAGATCTCGCGGATGTTGACGACACGCGACGACTTTGAGCTCTCTTGTTTCTTCGTGGCCAGCGAGTTGGCGCGCTTGATGGGCGTCGTCATGGGCTGGCTGGAGGAGACACTACTTTCCAAGGGAGGCGCAGGCGGCTGCAGCGTCGACAGCGACACGCGCATACCCACAGGCGGTTCCGAGAGTTCAATGGCCTTGGAAGCAGCAGCGATCGTCTTGTTGGCCGTCGCTTTGGGCTGTGGCTGCTTTGATGACAGCGCCAGCTTCGTCAGGCGAGGCACCTCTTCCCGGTGTTTACGACTCAGCTCGGGGTCTTGGCGCAGAATGAGACGAAGACGAGCGTTCGCCTTAGCAAGCGCCATGTTCTCGCCCTGCAGATGCTCCGTGTGCTGCTTCAAGTGGCCCACCGTGTGACGGAGAGCCTGACGCTCATTCAACGCCTCACTCAGCGAGCTCTGCATAAGCGTGATCTTCTCCATCACTCCAGCATGTTGCGCCTTCAAGTTGCGGTGTCCAGTCTTGTAACGAGCCAGCTCACTCTTCAGCGCTTCGTTCTCATCCTGCAGCTTCATGGCACGCTGGTTGGCAGCCGCGAAGGACGCGCCGTTCACATACGCGCCACGCTCCATCACCTCCTTCTCCTTGCGGAGCTGCACACCAAACGCCTTGAGGTTCGTGTTAGCTTCCTTAAGTGAAGCATTCTCGCGTCTGAGCTGGTCAATCACCAGATCGGCATCCTCCAGCGCCTCCTCGCTACGCATGTGAACCGAAGCACGAGTGCCGTGTTGCGCCTGCTGCTCAAGCTCAATACGCGCCTCACGTTCCTGTTGCAGACGCTTCTTGAGCAACTGAATCTGGTTCTCGAGCTTGGCGTCTTCCTTTGCTTGTTTCTGCAGAACCGAGAACGCCTTGACAGCCAAGTGCATCCGCACGACACTCTGCATCGTACGGATCGCCTTCACCTTGACCTGATACTTACGACGAGCCACGAACATTTTGCACATGTTCTGGATCTGAGTAGCACGGTACTGTTCGCGCATACGCACCAGAAGTTGCTGAGCGCGGTGACGACGCACATACTTCTGCACACTGATAGCGGCCTTGCGTTGCGTCTTGTACTGTACCACAGCACGGTGACCACGGTACACCTTCTGCGCCACGATGGCCGCCTCCTTGACCTTCTGGAACATGGTCATGGCCATCCACTTCTTGGCGTAGCGCTGTAGAACCACAGCCGCGGCATTGAACTTGCGCGTACGCAGCTCCTCGAGCGCTTCGAGGGCTCCTTGGCGGAAGAACACACGCGTCTTACCGATCTGGTAGTCGCTCTCCTTGCCAGGCATCAAGTTCAGCAGCAGCTCACGAACAGCGGCCGCAGTCTTCTCATCGTCGCTCGGGTTTTCGTCGACAGAAGCTGTTAGCACAGCAAGCGCTGAAGGTTTCCCATCCTCAGTAGTGGACGACGCCACGCCACGGAAACGCTCGAGGAACATCGTCTGCAGCACGCGGTTGGGATACGCCATACGACTGATACGCACAGCCTCCACCACACCAGCACACTGAAGCTGCTCCGTCACACGCGGTTTGTTAAAAACTAGGGGACTCTTCTTGCCGTTGGGCTTGATGCAACGAATGTAGTGGACGTTGGTGCGACGAATGTCCTCCATCAGTCCGTTCAACTGGCTCTTGAACTGCGTGCCCACAGTGTCAGCTACGATCGAGCTCTTCCGTCTCAGACCTGGACGTCCACGTGCAGGACTAGCAGCGTTCGTACCGGGGATACCCGTCATGGCGTCGCCCACGTGCTCATCTGGGAAGAGTTTCTTGAGGAACGGCGCCTTAGACTTCTTAATCAAAAGAATCAGATCATTCTGAAGCGCATCCGTGTTCTTGATCAAGAAGCCTGTCGTGTCGTACTGCACTGGACCAGCGTAGTGCTTGATCACGAAGGCGTCACGGGCGAAACGAGGGCACTCGAAGCGGTCGTTGTCGCTGTAATGGGCCTTCAGTTTGTTGGCAAACGCAGCGTCGCTACCCTTGGGCCGCATACACTCTTCGTTCAGCAGAGACAAGACACCGAAACGTCCTTCAAGTAGCGACAAGACGTTGACGTTATCAGCAAACTCGATACGCGTCCAGGGAATGCCCTCGTCCTCGTATTCTTGCTGGATGGACTTGAAAACGTCCTGCGTGAACTTCTGCTGCAGCTTTTCGTTGGCGTAGTTGATGCACAGCTGCTCAAACGAGTTCTTTTCGAAGATTTCGAAGCCGAAAATGTCCAAAATGCAAATCTTGTGAGCCACATCTGCGTGCGCAGCGCTCGTCGACATGTTTACGCGGTGGATCAGCCACGAAAACATGTGCGAGTACAGTGCAACACCCAGAGCTGTTCGTGCTCCCTCGGCTTGCGAGACGTTCAGCGGCACCTCGTACGTCTCCATCACCGCAGTCATCTCACGCGTGCAGAGCGCAGTGTGCAGCTGGTTGTCGTCAAATTCCAGCAGCTGCGACACGAGTTCGCTCGCTTTCTGGATCTCCGGCGTGCCCGTAAGCTGCGACGCGTCGTCATTACCTGGCTTAGGCTCGAACTGCAAGCGAGACAAGTGCAGAATCGCCGCCACGACCTTGAAGATGCTCATCTGGTCCTCCTTGGACACGCCCATCGTCTCCAGACACGACACAGTCTGCTGGAATCGCTCGGCATCCTTCAACCCCGCACTGACGTCAATGTTTTTGCCCAGATCCTCGTCATGCGGCTTGATAAACGGGAAATCCTTGGCTTGCATGCCCGTGACCTTCACCTCCGTCGTCACATCTTCAGGCGCAGCCAGTAATTGGTAAAAAATGTGGTAATTGCGCTCGCCCAGACCTTGGAGTGACACACGCGACTTCTCCAGCAAATATGTGCGGGAGCGAGCACCAATCAGCTGCCCCAACGCGTCAAATTGCAGCTCCGAGAATTTACCGAATCGACTCGAGTTGTCGTTTCGCGAGGTTTTGGCGTTACCGAAGGATTCCATCAACGGATTGGCGTCCAATACACGCTCAATGATGTTGGCCTCCTTGGCCTCAGCGTCCGTCGTGGACTGGCTGCCGGCCGACGCCAAGTGGGACATCAATATCTTGGTCGTTTCCGTCTTACCAGCTCCTGATTCGCCACTAACCAGGATACTCTGGTCCTCTCCGAACACGCGCATGTGCTGGAAGGCACCGGCGCTCGTGGCATACACGTGAGGCGGCAACTCGCTGCGGTCGCGCTCCATGTATTGGTCCTGGAGCTCTTTCGTGTAGATATCGAGCCATGAATACTAATTAAAATTGACAATAGTTAGAAAATATCAGGTTGAGGGACAACAAGAGTGGGACACATGAGTTACGTACTGGGTTGACGGCAATGCAAATAGCGCCAGTGTATGTGTAGGGGATTTGACGCAGGAATCGGTGCTTAAGATTGAACAGGATGGCCGGCTCGTGTAGGTAGTTGAGGCTCACCATGTCGGCGCATCCGTCCTCAGACGTGAGCTCGTTTTGCAGCAGCATTGTGGATTTCTGTGCTCAGCCATAAAAAAAGATCGTAACTTATGGTGAGATGGGTTTGTACGTGGCAACTCGATGGATAGGCGCACACGTACGTCGATTTTGCGGATGGAACCGGCCTCAGGCTGCTTGGCATCGTTCTCCTCGGTCGAGTCGCCCTCGATCATCACCTCGACGGTGGTCTCACTGACGACATGGCCCTTGGTGATGGTGGCCTCCACCCAACTCACCTCCGGGTCTGGCACATAGATCTGCTTGGCAACAACGAAAGCTTAGTTGATGGTGCTTTGAGCCTAAAGCGAAAGGCACGCGCACCTTAGTCTGTTGTCCTTCCATTGCAACGGAACAAACGTGGCACAGGAAAGGAAAGGAAGAAGGTGGCGACTTGTGAGGGGATTAACAGGCCGGCGCGCTCTCTCTCGTCTCTATACCGGGCTACGCGCTCTCGTCGTCCTCCCCGCAAAAGTAGCTATGACGGCGAGGATTGCAAAGCTACGCGGGTAGGCGGCCGGCTTCCCCTCTGTTTTATGCTCTCTCCTCTCCAGAGAAAAATCTCGCCCCTGCACAAACCGATGAACTGGTCTGTCCTGTCTGTCCCCTCAACATGGTTTCACTTGGAATTTGTAAGCTGCCGGAAGATGTGCGCGCTTGTCTCTATCCCCACATGAGGAATTCGCAAAACAAGGTGTAGATAAATCCTACAATACGGAGGAAAGCAGTCCAAAAGGCGATGTGAAGCAGCTACTTCAACGAATAGGATCGCGTGCGCCATCACGCATCCATATATCCTTTTACGGGTTTTGGGTAGTGCACATAAAGGAAGCCATCTGAGCCCAGAACAATAACGACAAGCCATGAAACCGCGCGGAACGGATGCTGGTGCAATCGGCAAATGCACCTCAGGCAAATTGAGGCATGTTCCAGGGCCTGCCTCCTCCAATTCCTATCGCTAGGTGATCACAACTTGAAGTTGGTTGCAAGCGCGAGGGCGGCGGCGGGGACATGAATCAGGCCGTGATTGAGTCAGCTGGCCTGTTTGGCAATTGTACACCACATTGAGGACGCCTACATGTGTACACACCGTACTTGAGGTATCAATACTGCTCGAACTTCTAGTCGAAGTCTTCGACTCGAAGATCGCCTCCGCCCGAGCGCACAGCTGCATGAGCGAATGCCGGGAAGGCTTTGTTTTGCCAGGATTAAGTGCCGTGGCCTCGAGTGTCGGAACATTCTCGAACAACCGAGCATAACACGGGACATCATCCTGCATGATGCGGCTGCGCGGATCAAGACACCAAGCGCGTATCCATTATTAAATATTAATACATGTAGCGCGCACAGAGCCCCCACACACATGGCTACCTTCGAGGCCGCTGCCGTGGTGGTCGACATCTTCACGCCAGCTCAGACAGGTGTCGGTGCCTACAGATGATGATTCCGCGCCTCTGTGGTACAAGTGACTAAAATACCTGATGCACTGTACTGTGCTCGTGTTGAGGCCGTTGTTGCGGATTAATCGCTCCGTGGCAGAGACCCATTTTTTCCACTATGTGCAGCTGAACAGTTGAAGCGGGCGTCCCTGTGCCGTGTTCATGTCCACGCTCAAGCTGAAGCAGTTGGGGCGGTTGGGGAAGCCTGTGCTCGAAGAGGCACCTGCCAACGAAGCACCAAACAAGCTGGAGATAAGCTTTTGATAACTGCATTTAAATTGTGGCGGAAGCAATTGCATGGAGGGCACTTCAACTGCCCGCTGGCTTGAATCTACTCGCTCCAGAGAGCGTCCAGTGCCTTGAAGCACAGCGATCTCGTTCGCGACGTCCTGTAACAGAGAGTCTCCATAAATTTTGAGTATTTCTTTCCCAAATTATTGTGGCGTAACGGGAATTTTTGCTGCTACGCGTATTCTCTGGTGCTGCCCTGTAAGTCAGCTATTACCATGTAAAGACGCAAGAGGGCCACCTTCTAAGGCGCAGCCTGCGGTGCACAGGTTAATGCTGCGCAGGAAACAGTTGCCCCGTTGGCCCAAAAGTTTCGGCCCCAACCATTGGCGACGCTCCTCCCGCGAAGTCGACGTAGCTGGGAAACGAAAACGGTTTAGTGCCGACAAAGTCGCCCATTCGCAGGAAGCTTTTTTGCTCGATCCTGCAGTGGGAAGTTGTGCGCCGTAGGTTAAGACGAGTGGTCAGTCTTCCTGGTAGCATCTTGCTAGGCTCTACGGGTTAGCGATCCAGTGACGCTGTGCTGGAACCCTTCGCAAAAACTACCATAGTGTTGCAAGGAGTTGTCGAGGATGTACCGGTAACGAGCTGGGATCCAGTATTGTGAGTTCTAAGCTTAGTCTAAATTTCCGTACCAGCCGCTCCTCGGTCTAATATTTGTAGCGTTACAGTAGTAAGAAAACGGAAAATGTTTAGATCCGATTATTTAGTTCGCAACAACACTATTTAGTGCGCATTCAACTGACTTCTCCCTTAAGGAGGTTGGCCTTTCGTCAGACGTTTCTGCAAAATCTGCTCCGAATTGCATCGAGCTCGGGTGGGTTCTTGAGCCTCACAGCAAAGTTATTCGGGAGTAATCTTTCCAACATACTGCGTCAAGTCGATATCAATCCTCGCTGTGCGGTTCCTTCCATCCGCATTCTTGTAGGGTTGAACAGTAAAAGCATCGTAAATTTCGTTCAAAACGATGACGAGAAGGATGCGCGTGTAGCCTTGAAATTCTCGGCGCTGCGTCAAATGCTGATAGACATTTTTCAAGCGTTGGTATTTGATGGGTTGAGCTGTGGCCACTGTCGACTGGGCGTAGATAATACGACCAGCTTGTGGGACGATAAGCACACCATCAATTGCTGGAAAAGTCTTCGAAAGCGGGATGTACATCACCATTTTTCTCCTGCATCTCGGATGGAGCTTGAATCATTTCGCACGCTGCATTGAATGGACCATGCGTTGTGACACTTCCGGCGTTCTTTCCTTCGAGTGCTTTCATACAAAACTCGCTGGTGGCAAGTTCCTGCAGCAGAAACTTTTCGATTTCGTTGCCTCTCCACGACTGCAAATTTGGAGCTGGAGTCTGCAACAACGAGCGAATTGTATCAGCGCACCCAACTTGATAACGTGAGTTCATCATCGTCTCGACTGCCAAAGATGAATACGTCAAATACGAACGACTGGGCGCGTTCTCATTACGATAGATGTGAAAGACAGAATGCTTCATCCGATCGTCGAATACTTCTGCTCAAAAAGCCGAATCTGATCCTTGAGCTCATCGACACTGTGGGGAATATCTTGATTCACCTGTTCTGCCAAGTCATCCAACGTCTGGGATGATGAAAACAGGAGCCTTGGTTTGCCCCCAACGAGAGTGAACCTCCGCAACCACTCGTCTTGGTCCTCCAACTCCATCGCATCGGCGAGCCCCTGGCACTCCTCTTTGGTCCATGGATTCATGTACACCTTGAAGCACGCCGTCTTGACGAAGTCGTTGTAATTCTCAGTGCGCGGGCTGGCGAACACAAACGCACGGTTGAAGGCACTAAGCCGCAATGCCCCATCGGCTTCATTGCCGTCAAAAAAACCATCGTAGGTCCTCCCAACATGCGGCGTATCCGAATACTCGTAACCCATCGTGCTGTTCCAAGTGAAGTAGATCAGTGGATCACCAAGCGGGCGGTAGGCGATATCTTTTTGTTCCATCATGGACAGAAGCAGCAAGAACACCCCAAACACTGACTTCCCAATCCCAGGACTTCCAACCACAAGGATTCTACGGACCGATCTATCTTTCAGCTTGTTCTCGATGATATCGTGGAGGTCCCAATACTCCTGCCGGATGTACAAGCCACTGTCGATTGATGTGTTGAGGACTGTCGTCGGAGTATCCAATAAAGTCCCAACAGTGAGTTCCTTGGCACCTTTTTTCAGTTGCTGTGCAATTTCGACCAATTCATTCAACTGACGAGGATCAAAAACTTCCTTTTTTCGCCTATCACCCACGGCTTTGGCTGCTTCAAAGCGGAGTCTACTTGACTCTGCCTCGGCACTTCCACAATGAGCGTATCCTGTATATCAATACCGTCCAACGTAGTGCTCACATCCAAAGGCTTCTCTTTTGCGTCGTACGCCGCTCTGTTCGCGTAGATACTCAATTGATCTGCCACAACGCAGGCGAGAACGTTTGTTTCTTCGTGGCCAAACTTTGCGTGAATCTTCTTCCGAAGGTCATCGACATCATTGACAGCATCAGATGTCACTGAGGCTTTCGTTAAACTCGCAAAAGCGTCGCGACTTTCTCCATCCACCAACTGGTACCATACTTTCCGCGCCATCCTGAATGAATCTCTTTTTACGACCAACATTCTCCCTCGACTATTTATCTGGATACTTGGAAAAATATCCAGATAATTAGTCGAGTGATATTTTCTCAAATATCCAGATAGTTAGTCGAGTAAGATATTTTTTTAAATATCCAGATTTTTATTTTAGGCAAGCGAAGTGCTGTAATAGCACAGCCCAAATAGCTGGGATAGCAGCAAAACTACCGTACCGCAGCCGATAAAGGTTTAATTCGTGCAGTGCTCTCCCTGTTTAAGGATATGTTTTCATGCTGTGGTGTACAGTACCGGCAAGAAATTTGGAGCTTTGAAAACTTAATCGGGAATCCTTCGATTACTTAACTGGGAGTTTGATTGATTGATTGACATCAGATTGATACCAGCAGCTTTGCAGCTACTATTACTAGCCGAATGTCGTTCCTTGTGTTTTGCCTCCGTTCCGCTCGCCACGGGCTCGCTTTACTACTCGTATGGTAGGTGGGCAGATT
>NW_003303747.1:1483485-1499857 GCF_000142945.1 Phytophthora infestans T30-4
CTAAGGTATAACAGTCCAACTTAATAAACTTAAAAAAAAATGCTAAAATTGGTGCAAATATAAATAAAATTACATCAGCATTACTTGGTAAAATAGTTTCTTTTACAAATAATTTAAGACCATCAGCTAACGGTTGTAATAATCCAAAAGTACCTACAACATTAGGTCCTCTTCTTCTTTGAATAGAAGCTAATACTTTACGTTCAACTAAAGTAAAATAAGACACAGCAATTAATAAAGGTAATACTAAAATTAAAAATTAGTATGCGAGATTCATTCAAGATTTAATGAACGGATGCCTGACCCCGCTGTCCCACTAATTTTGTGCTATCTGTCTTGTAGATATTCAGGGCGCGCTCTAATACCAGCGTGGCAGAGCGCAATGCCAGGATTGACAAGTCACAGTCAAAAGCAGCTAAAATACCAGCATCGTGGGAACAGTATTCGAGGACGTTCGTTTGTACGCACTCAGGGAAGTACAAGTCTGTAGCTACGAAGCGGCCACGCCAAGAGACTCGAGCACAGGGCTGCAAGGCGCAGGTACATATATGTCGGCCTGGTCGGGACTAATCGGGTCCAGTCGGGGTCATTCGGGTAGTTCACTGACTGACAGTGGTTATATATGCTCTACAGATTAATGTCTGCGTCCAGGTAGTTGATACAAAGAATACGACGTTTGCTGTGCGGATCACTCGTTGCCGACTAGAGCACAATCATCGTCTGACAGGCCTGGCTTTCTCTTCACATCCATCGAAACGCATTATCCTCGACGAGTCAACGCTAACTACAGTTGATCTACTTCGAAAAAAAGGTGTCAAGAAGTCTGGTATCATCAGCCACCTAATGAAGCACACCGACAGTAACCCCACCCCAAAAGATGTGCAAAACCTCGTCCAGAAACTACAGGCTCGCGAACAACGCGATGGGCCTTCAAGCACTGACAAGCGGCTTAAGAAGTGGATGAAGCAATTTGGTGATGTGCCAGGGAACGTTGGTCGGGTTTTCTTGGACGACGTTGGTGGCAAGGTAGAGTGAATGCTTTTATCAGGTCTAATGTCAATTCATGAAGTTAACATTTGTTGTTTTGTGTGCTATTGGATACGCAGAAAGTTGCGACTTGCATCAAATTGCAAACAAAGCACATGCGAACACTATTCGACCAAATTCCTGAAGTTCTGATGATTGACGCAACGCACGGGACGAACCGGTCTAAGTATAAAGTTTTTTCATTCATGGCACACGATGCGTTCGGCAAGGGCAAGTTTGTGCAGCACGCGCTGCTTCAAAATGAGCGCTATGAAACCCTGTTGACAGCGATAGAGGAATTCAAAGCGAACAATCCTGCGTGGTCAAGACTTCAATGTGTGCTGGTGGATAAGGATTTCACAGAACTTTCCGTACTTGAAAAGGCATTTCCAGGGGTGACAGTCTTACTTTGCCAATTCCACGTGCTGAAGTACCTACGGGAAGAGATTGCTTCAGCTGACTACGGATTTTCGAGGTCTCAGAAAGAGCAACTGGGCGGTGTTGTGAGCTTACTTGTCTACGCAAAAACGGAAGCAGAGTACGACAAACGCTTCCAGTACATGGTGCATCTTGCGTCGATTGGTTATGCCGGTCCAGTTGCGAATGATCGATCTGGTATCGTAATCGGTGTGGAGTCGGGCTCAGTCGGTGTGGAGTCGGGCTCAGTCGGTGTGGAGTCGGGCTCAGTCGGTGTAGAAGTCACAGATCATGAACTGGAAGACATTTCTTCTCGCATTGATGAACATCCTTTTGTGAAGTACTTTCGAAAGAATTGGGACAGCTGTCGTGAGCTCTGGTGTGCACATAGGCGCCAGAATACCGTCACACTCGGCAATAATACCAACAATCGCCTAGAAGCCTCTTGGAAGCAGCTTAAAGAGTGGGTGGATTCGTTTATGGGAGTGGATGAGTGCATCGCTTCGACCATGTACTATCAAACGTTACAAGAGCGATTGTTCATTGCAGAAGTATACAAGAATGTGACCGTCCAGCATCCTGATTACGACAGCGAGATGACACTGGTGGCGAATATTGTCAGTGAGCATGCTTGTGAACTTATATTCGGGCAGTATTCGTATGCTATTGGATCTGCGTCGTACACGTTTTATGAGGGGTGCCCAGACGTGTATTTTATCAAGAGTATATCTACAGCTGATGACGCGCTGGACGAGATGAACGCCGAGTATTCAGTTACTAAGCGCGAATGGAAGTGCTCCTGTCTATTCATGTGCACGAGATTGCTACCCTGTCGACACGTTTTCTACCTCCGAAAGGCTCTTGGTCAGTCAGGAGACAGTCATTCCCACACTACTGTTAAACAGGCGGTGGCTGTTGTTTACTGTGCGTGCGGCGATTGAAAATTCAAGTGTCGTCTCCGACACAGCGGAGCCAAAGTCTTTTGAGGTAAAAAATGTGATATCCTCACAGGCGAGACCGTGGGACTCGAACCGCAGATATCGTGAAGCACTGCAATTTGCATCCCAAATTTGTGACACCATGGCGGGACTCGGCATGACGCAGTATAAAGAAGCGTTGTAGTATCTCCGCAGTGCTACTGGCCGTCGTTTTACAGAGTAAATTCGAGGATCCCGGTGTGCCAATTTTACCACCAGCTGAATCTGAGGGTCACGGTTCGACTAGCAACTTGCGCGATGATGCGCTGTCGCCGCCACTACTTACTGGTCACGATCCGACTGCACGGCCGACTCACCACGTGTCGACAGAACTGCTTACTCGTCATGCGGATACAGTAAATGTGAGTCATGTAATCCCAACTGTCTCTGAGTCTGACCATGCCACAAGCTTCAACTCCGTCGAAACAACACAGGTTGCAGATTTATCGGTCCAGTCGGTCTCGATCGGAGGCCAATCGGGCTCAATCGGGGGCATATCAGGTCCAGTCGAGGAAGAATCGGGTCCAGTCGGGGAAGAATTGGATACAGTCGGGAAAGAATTGGATACAGTCGGGGACGTTGAATTAAGCACACTACCACCAGCAACGGAGGACACGCCATTTGTGATAGCGAGTCCTCCAAGATCGCGAGGACGACCAAGACAGACAGCCAGATCAAAGAAGGCAGCTCGTAAAAAAACTGTCATTGTAGCTCAAGAAGACTCAGAGCTGTACGCTTCGAATTTAAGCTTGGCGTCCGTGGATGCAGCGCTATCTTCGGATGCAACATACATATCGTCAGCTGCAGTTGTGAACAAGTTCAAAATGGTGGAGTATGGCTTCAAGTTCAAGACACCTACAGCACGAACAATATCGAGCTTGCCACCCACAATCGCTTTGATACCAGCAGAGTCGATCACGCGGATATTGCGCCCTGAACAAATTGCCATTTGCAGGAAAAAAGTTTCGGCTCTGCAGTCGAAGCACAAAGGCCTAGCAGAAAGTGCCGTGGCGCTGGATATTCCAGGCTTTGGTGCGTACTCAACGAGTACAATTGGGATCATGAATAGGTGGCACAGGGCAATAAAGGTGGTAAAACAGGTCGAGAAGGCTGTGAAGTGGGTCGAAACCATTGACTTCACACTCCCAATGCCTGCTCCGTTTCAAGTGGTGCTACAGACGGATATGCTGTCAAAGATGCAGTCAATCCCGCTTTTGTCTGCAAAGGTACGTCGACGAAATCATGCCATCACTACAACACTTCCTAAATAAACGTTATGTTTGACAAACAGGCAGAAATTCTAGATCTCGTCGGGTAAAACAGCTAAGCGACGATACCATGAATATCGTCATGTCCAAGCTGTTCGGAGAACGAAATGATGTCGTCATTGTAGATCCAGGTATTATCGGTTCCATTGATAATGAAGATAGTCCTGTCAATACCAGAGCCTTCGCTTCAATTTTCGCGGGCAAGACGAACGAGAAAATTCTGATCCCTATATGCTGCAGCAACACGCATTGGTGCTGCGTAATGGTGAACTTAAATCTGAATGATGTGTGCATTTACGACCCAATGAGCTCGAGCTATGTCGTTAGAGTTCGAGCGATCGCAGAAAAGCTGGCAATGCAACTGCCAAACTACGCACCAAGGAAATACCGAGTACACCACTACATGGGCGATCTAGGGGTACAAGTAGATTCATACAATTGTGGTATGTATGTTCTGCTAGCGTTTGAGGTATTCGCTGGTGCCCAAGGTCTGTGCATGCTGAGTAGGAAGGAGTTACAGTATCTGCGCTACAGATATATATATATGTGTCTATAGTTAACTTTTTCAACAAGTTGATTTTGATTCTGCACTTACCAGTCCCACTGAGCTCTACTGATTAAAGTTTCTCATGCTCAAGACATGATGCCGGTCGTACTTGCACGCTCAAACCACAAAGTCTTCACATCCGGATATACGTATACGGACGCTTGATTGCTCAACTGACTTATTTGTGTCGGGCATGGTCGGGCATTGATCGGGTGCTGTCGGGCACCATTAGCTCTCTTCCACACCAGTCGGGTTGAATAGCAAGTGCCTTGAAAAAAAAGAAAAGGTGGCTGCTCTCAATAGTAGCCCGCTCCTTATAAAGACAAACTTTTATGGATAATAACCTGTAGAACATAGTCGTCTCATTTGCCTCTATTTAAATATACTCGTGACCCAGCCATCTGCTGTTTCTTTACCCTTTGCAATGCTTTCGCAGCGCAACTCCTTCCTGGCTGCGCATGCTGCAGCTCTGGACAGTCCAACGATTTCCTCACGCGTCCTCCACTTGAAGAGACACGACTGCCTGAAAGATGTTGCGATCCCATCTCAGTCACTGGCTGCGAATCACGGTCTACCTTCGGGTGAACCGCTGGACGGACTGGGCACTGCTGGCAACGGCCATTTTGGGCTATGGAGTTGTCATCCGACTATGGACGCTGCCTGTGGTGCTGGACAAGTGGGCCAATGCCTGGCAACAGACGTGGTGGGTGGCGCTGCTCGGACTGCTGCTTGGCGCTATGGAGGACCTCTGCGTCTGCGTTGTTATGCTCACAGTGCTCTGGACCTTCGACTACCTCACACTTAAGTCCCCGGCGAGGCGTCGTAAGCTGGCACATCGACGTAGAGAGACGCGAAAAGCGGCTCTTGCTGCCCAGAACGCTGACGTGGAGCAAGGGTTACAGAGCTACACAGACGACACGGCCGCTCCAGCGTGGACGGAAGCTGTGGTGCTCACAGAACAGTTTGGACGCTTGACGGTGTATGCGGTAGTATTTCTACTAGCGACTGGTGGCCTGTGTTTGGACTCGGTGTTCCTACGTGCTCGTAAGATGCGGTTCTCGGCGGACTTTGTAGCCATGTACTTTCGCGAGTGGGATGCTGCTGGTGAGCTGGAGATTGATGCTGCCGAATGGTGGGTGCTCTTCTGGACATTGCTGCTGACGGTTGGGTTAGCACTATTTGTCGGTTTGCTTGGAGCTTGCTGGATCAACCTCCTGGACTGGAATGTACTGGGGTTCGTAAATCACAGCTGATTATACCAACAATGTGTCACTGTAGGGGCTGCAGCGAGCAACTACGAGCGCTTACACAGCGACAAGAATGATGACGATGACTCATCTGGCGACTCGGACGACTCGGATGAAAGCGATGATGACGACGACGACGATTGTTCCTGTCTACGAGATGTATCGTGTCGATTAACCCCACGAGGAGTGCTGCTCCTGTTAGTCGTGGCTTTGTTCTTAGCTACGTACAAGTTGGCAACGACATTGCCGACTGTAGTGGGGCTGATCGCACTAAATCCAGTGCTTAGCGAGCCTATCCGGTTGAGTGCTGGCGTGCAGTTTGTGGCAGAGCGGACATCTAACTCCATCAGCAACCGACCAATGAGTACGTTCATCGAGCAAGAGACCGAGCTGTCCCAGATCTTCGACGACGACTCACTGTACCGCCGTACGTTGGCTTTCGACGGTCCGTTGGCATTTGACATTAAAGTTGGACGTGATGAGCGGCCCAATGTGCTGTTGCTAGTGATGGAGTCGTTCCGGATGCAAGACTCGCGATTTCTGCTGGATAGTGCGCTGGAGCAAGAGGTGGAGGCTGCAACTTCGTCATTGTTACCGCCAAATGTGACGCTAACGCCCAACTTTGACCGATGGGCGTCTCGAGGTGTAGCGTTGCGAAACTTGTGGTCCACTTGGCGAACTAGTCGCTCTATTGAGACTCTCCTCTTCGGGCAAATGCCGTACGACAGTGTGACTGAAACGGGCACAACCTCTGGCCGTCTGGACACGAACCTTACGGGCTTGCCACAACTTTTTAAAGCGAAAGGCTACGACACCATCTTCACCACAGGTACGCGCACAGACTACGATTACTGGGACACATTTCTACCTGCGCACGGGTTCGATACAGTACTAGACCGCTGGGGGCTCGTGGACATTGTGGAGAACGACCTAAACCTCAATGACTGGTCTCAGGGCAACCACATGCTCACTTATTGGGGAATTCACGACGATCTGTCGTACACGGCGCTTTCCTATATCATTCGAAGCCGACAGTTTGCTCAAAATGTAGCCAAGCAGCAAGCAGAGCGTGACGCAGCAGCTGCCAAGAGGAAAACGCCTAGCAATGAGACGGAGAAGCCTCTCCCCATTACCACAGCGTCGACGAACCCGTGGTTTGCAACGCATTACACGATTTCAAGCCACGTGCCGTTCAACGAGCGTCCTGACTGGTTTTTCCGTTATGTGACCGAGCATCGAGCTGAGATGGAGGAATTTGCCCCACTGTACAGAGGCCACGAGCACGAAGAGCTTATCCGCGACTACGTTCAGATGCGCTACTTCTCAGACATGGTGTTTGGTCGATTCATGGAGCAGCTGGAGAAAGACAATGTGTTGAAGGATACCATCGTTGTGGTAGTAGGAGACCACGGCCAGGCTCCTGAGCGTGGTAGCGCAACACCAGAGCAGGACCAGATCGCCACATCTCGAATTGCAGGCGCTATCATCGCCGAGGGCCGGATACAGACCCCAGTGGTGATTGACGATGCAGCCTCACAGTCGGATATTTTGAACACATTGGCGGACATTGTGGGGCTACCTGTGGGAGGTTTACTGCAGACTAGCATCGGCCGTTCATTGAAGCGTAAACCGCCCAAGAGTGTCGGTAAACGGGTGGTCTATAGCAACAATCCGGCTACAAATCTCGCTGCGGTGGTGGGTGATATTCGCCTCCACTTCTTTGCTGAGGGATCGGATGCTGTACGAGCTTATCACACGCAGCGTGACCCGCGTCAGGAGCATGATCTTATGGGCGAACTCTCGGGCGAGCGCGTACGAGAGCTTCTGCGGATTTGTGACGACGGCCGCGCACTAAACGCGTACTTCAAACTCCGCTGGGACAACAAGTGTTTACTGCGGCCAACGTGCGAGCCGCGGCAGTAGGTGACGGCCAGCCAGCCTAAACAAGTCGATCCTGCAGCAGTGCGATTAATAGAAGACACTTCATGTACACCATAAGGCTTACGTTTGAGTCACATTGCAACGGTGACTTTCTACTCTGATGTCAGTACTTGCGTATAGCAATAGCGACGCCAAACTCACTCTAACTCGGTAGCCACGTGAAATGCCATTTCAAGCTCAAAAGCACTTGTTTACTCAGTTCAACTCTACGGCCACACACTTAACTGGATACGTACCGCAAGCCATTTTAAAGAATGATATTATATTGTGCAATTCAATGCTTTTGTCCTTTTCACTCAACCTGATGCTCGATTTATATTTAATAGAGGTCGTTTTATTAATCGAGGTATTTAAAAAGGACAAATCGATCTAGCTAGACTCGCTGATACATGTAAATGGAGCTACGGCAGTCAAATCGACCGCTCGACATCGATCAACCACCAAATCCACATCGATATCGTGTAAATTGACCCTTTTTGCCGATTTGAAATGGTAATTCGATCACAGATAAAACAAATCGATGCCTGCCTCTTCCCATCTCATTTTTACGCGTGGTTTTATGCTCCGACCATGCTCGATCTAGGCTATAAATCGGATGGACATTAAGTACTGAACGATCATTCTCCGTAATGAAGCGCGTAAAACATCGACTACGACTTCTGTGAGATGCTATGTTGCTACTGTGAGATGCTACTTGCTACGGTCTGCCAGTGCCAGACGTCATTGCCACACTGGCAATACCAGTACTACCGATCCAACCTACAATCCTACGCGTGTCTATGCATGTACTGCATCCCGGCGTACCGGTCTGCAACGCGCTCACGTGCGAGCGGCGTGCGGAAGATACCAAGGACTGTATGAAGGACGACATTGGTGGCGGTGAGCTACTGCAACTGCGTTGCAGGTGATGGTGAACTACTTAGCTTTCTATAGATATCTTAGACTGAGTATGTGCTAATCTAACTTTGCGGAACATGGAGGTTCAGGTGCTGGCAGCTCTCACTCTCACAACTGCTTTTGCTGTGCTGCGTGCACAACGAGTGAGAGGCAGCAAGCACCAGAGCTCCGTGGTCCTGTCGTGGTACTTTGCCCGGCACTCACGTGTCTTACATTCTACTCCTACTTGCTCTACACCTACTGCCCTACAAGTCTGTGCTTATGGCACCTACGTTACGTAGTGATAGAAGGTCGGAGAGCCCGGTGACGCGCCATGCGTCATCGCAGGTTATGAGCCCAATCAGGGCGCAGCGATCGACTGACGTGGACTCTGGTGTGGAAAACACACAAGAAGAAGTTTTGACGAATCAAGGAGAAGATTCCCCGGGTTTGGTCGAAAGACTGAATGGCCCGTGCAGCGGGGCTGCCGTAGCTTTAGCGTCAGAGGAAGACGTTCGACTCAAAGAGTCACTAATACTAAGTTCCTTATCCAAAGGACACTTACAGCCCAAGACCAGGGCTCAAAGTTAACACCTTAACTTTTATGCTTCAAAACCAGAAGTGTTTTATTTACTATTATTGCGGCCAAGCCGCCTAGGGGTAAATGTATCTCTTTAACTATCTAGCATAGTTAAACCTAATCAAATGCATAACGTGTGGCTTTCAGCCAACGTACTGAGAGACCTTGTTAACTCTCCAACTTATGTACTGAGAGTTTGTTAACTCTCCGGGTACTTCGTACCCCTGTGTGCTCCACACCATGTAACCCCGTTACACTCTCCCCCACTAAGATGAGAACATTCCGTTCTCGAAACTCTCCTCAGCGAGGTCACGTCTTGTTAAGACGGCGGAGGTTGCTACACCTCACACCAGCGTTGTACAGCTCCGTGAGCTCACAAACGCCTACGCATCGTTGATGCCCAACTTCTCGTCGTCGGCCCACGGCCCAATGCTCCAAGCGCAGCGCGCATCTTGCTCTCAAGCGGTCTCAGACCTACGCTCGCGCTCCGCGCCTACTCCAAGAGCTGCAAACCGCTTAGAGCAATGCTCTTGACTCATTCGAGTCGTCGACAACAGCTCAGCGGTTGAACACTCGCTTCACAAGCGATAGGTCGGTGGTTCAAACCCACTAGGGCACAGCCCTCTCGTTCCATGAACGATTGTTCACGCTTGGACAAGCTTAAGGGCAACACCCTTTTAGCTCAATGGTTGAGCGTTGGCTTTGAGAGCCACAGGTCGGTGGTTCGAGCCCACCAGGGCACAGCCCTGTCGTTCCATGAACGATTGTTCACGCTTGGACAAGCTTAAGAGCAATCCGCTTTTAGCTCAGTGGTCGAGCGTTGGCTTTGGAAGCCACAGGTCGGTGGTTCGAACCCGCCAGGGCACAGCCCTCTCGTTCCATGAACTGTTGTCCTTGAATGGACAAGCTTAAGGGCAACGCCCTTTCAGCTCAGTGGTCGAGCGCTGGCTTTGAAAGCCACAGGTCGGTGGTTCAAATCCACCCGGGCGCAGCCCTCTCATACCATGAGTAGTCCGTTCTCGGACTGACGTACGGGCATCGCCCTTGTAGCTCAATGGTAGAGCTCCGGCCTGTCAAGCCAAAGGTTAGTGGTTCGATCCCCGTGCGGGACACCACTTTCGCTGTTACAGCGCATCCACATTTGGATCATGCTCATCGAGCAAGTTGTTTCAAAACAACTATGCGTCTATCGAGACGCTTGTGCCTGAACCTTGTTCAGCACAACACGAAGCACCTGCTTCATTCGGGACCATGTCCCTAACACTACGAGGTCTCTCCACCTCCTGCTCCCGCTGCGAGCACCGCTCATACGTACGAGCTGGCTGCTGCAGCCACTGGTCAGAGCCTGAGCTCAACTACTGACCTCATCGCTCCCCACTCTAGTGGGAGGCGCCCAGCGCCTGGCGACGCTGTCGCACGCCATGGTGGCGCTTCGGCACATGATGTGCCCGGTCGTAAGCGTCAACGACGTCAGGGCAATCTTGCCGGAGGATAACCTCAAACTCCCATGAGTTCTGTGAGTGAGGGTAACCCCTCCACTTCACTAAGTACTGGGTACGACCCTGGCGTCTACGCCACGCCACAAGGCGTTCCACGTGAAAGTGGAGCTCACCATGCTCATCGAGCAGAGCAGGAGGAGGCCTTGCCTCAGCTGGGCTCTCGCGGGGAGAGTCAGCACTTGCCGGAACGGCGTCTGCGTCCATACGACGCCGGCGTCCACGACGCGAGCGTTCACCGCCCATCGGTCGATCTCGAAGAGATGATCCACCTTGTGGATAGGTTAGAGCCACCACTGTTGACTCACAACCAGGTCTCGGACCTTGAGCGTCCAGCTGCTCGGCTGAACGTTCAGCTTGCCTTGCTCCTGCATCTCGAGCACTTCGCTCCGCGACCTGTGGCTCTGCCACATGCTGTTGATCAGCCATCTGTGGATCCACCACTTGCTGTCGTTCAGCCTCCCGTGGCTCTACCACCTGCTGCCCTGCAGCTGTCCGTGGCCCAGCCACCGTTGGTGCCAACGCCTCCGCGCTCACCTGAGCAGGGTCTTGGTATGGCTTAAGCAAGCCGACATAGAAGACCGGATGCGTGCGCATCTTCTTCGGAAGGTTGAGCGTATACGCTAGGCCCTTCCTGGCCACGACCTTGAACGGTCCTATGAACCGAGGTCTTAACTTCGTCTTGAAGACTGCAGACACTGCATGAGTAGGTAGGTTTTTAGCGTTTAATAAAACTTGGTCTCCGACCTTAAACCTTTCTTCATTGCGTCTGCCTTTGGCATCTGCATGTTCTTTTTGCATGTCTTGGCTTTCAGCCATAGCGTCGCGTACTTGACGCATTACGCTTAGTCTCAAAGAGACAAAGTCATTGACTTGCTTGCGAGCCGCAACAGGGCTGACATCAGCTAGCCGCTCGGCTATCCCTCCCCCATCAAGCCCTGAGCCACTGCGTGGCAGCGTCAGTGGTACGCGAGGGTTAACCAAGCCGTTCACATAGAACGGAGTGTAGCCTGTCGAGGCGTGCACTGCATTATTTAATGCGAACTCAACGAGTGGGAGCATCTGGCTCCAGCGTTTTGGCGCCTCAGCGCATACACTTCGGAGGATATCTTCCACAACGCGATTAACGCGTTCGGTTTGACCATCGGTCTGCGGATGGCCCGCTGTGGACATGTCCAAACGAGTGCCAAGCACTCTGAAGTGGGACGTCCTGAACTTCGCGGTGAAGCGCGGGTCTCGATCCGAGACAATTGTCTCAGGCAAGCCAGGTTGGCGAAAGACTCGGTCTAAAAACAGCAAAGCTGTACCTTCACCATCTATGGTGTCCGGCACCGCCGCTAGATGAGCCATCTTGCTCAATCGGTCTACAAAGACCACAATACCCGTGCTTCCTGCCTCGTCCTTGGGAAGGCCAAACACAAAGTCCATACTCATGGACTGCCAACATCCCTTGGGGACAGGCAAACTCGCCAATGGCGCTGCCGTGCTCGGCGCGGACTTTGTCCGTTGACACGTCTCACACGTGCGTACATAGGTGCCGACCCACTTATACATCTTGGGCCACCAGTACATCGAGCTCACCGAGCCATAGGTCTTCTCCCGACCTAAGTGCCCGCCCACGGGCGTATCATGAACCTCATAGAGGATTCGATACTTTAGATCCTCATCATGAGGAACGACTACACGAGGGTTATCCTCAGCGTCGGTGCTGTAGTACAGCAGGCCGCCATCGAGTGAGTATCGATGCAGCCTCGCGCGTAAGCGCCCAGACAATTCCTTGTCAGAGTCTTTAAACTCTTCGCTCCCAAGAGCCCGTAGCAGCGCTACGCACATGTCGTCTTGTGCATACGCTCCGCGTATCAAGTCAGGCACTGACGACGTCACTGTCGTGACATGAGCTAACTCGTAGTCCGGCCTGCGCGAGAGCGCATCGGCCACTACATTAAGCCGCCCCGGCTTGTACTTCACCTCGAAGTTATACTCGGCAAAGAAGGAAAGCCATCTTGCCATTCTCTGAGAGAGATGAGGCGACTGTGTCGTAGTGCGTAACGAGGCATGATCAGTAAAGATCACAAAAGGCTTAGAGCCTAGCAGGTGTACCCTGAATTTGACTAGAGCATACTTCATTGCAAGTAGCTCTTTGTCATGAACTGGATAGTTCTTCTCTGCAGCTTTGAGCTGGCGAGACTCAAACGCGATCACGCGTTCACGCCCTTCGGCGTCTGCTTGTAGTAAAGCACAACCGATTGCAAAATCGGAGGCATCACAGACGACGCTAAACGGACTATCCGGGTCCGGTAGCGCAAGGATCGGAGCCTGGAGAAGGCTCTCCTTCACAGCCTCAAAGGCTCCGTCGTGCTCGACGTTCCAGCACCATGGTGCGTCCTTCTTAAGGAGATCTGATAATGGCCGAGCCATCTCCGCGTAGTTTGCACTGTACTTGTGCAAGTAATTGGCTAAGCCTAGCCACTTGCGTAAGTCTTTTTGGTTCTTGGGAACCGGCCAGTCCACGATGGCCTTGACTTTGGCAGGATCTGCCCGTAAGCCACGCTTCCCAATGAAGCACCCGAGGAAAGGTATCTCCTCCGCGCCAAAGACGCACTTGTCCAAGTTGGCATACAACTTATTAGTGCGCATGCACTCGAGCACCGCTCGCAAGTGGTCAATGTGGTTATCCACGTCTGACTTTCCGTGCTCGGCACGACTATGGACGAATATATCGTCAAAGTACGTTTGAGCGTACGCCCGGTGGGGCCTAAACAGCTGCGTCACAAGACGATTGAACGTTGCTGGTGCGTTCGACAGCCCCTGGGGCATCACCAGCCGCTCCCAGAGCATACCGCTCGGAGTACTCACCGCTGTCAGCGGAATGTCGCTCGCTCTCATGAGCAATTGGTAGTAGCCATCAAACAAGTCGAGCGCGCTGTACAGCGTACAGCCTACCATGTTGTTCTGCAGAACATCCTTGCGAGGAATCGGCGTTTGCGCCGGGATAGTGGCCGCATTTAGCTTGTTAAAAGCATGAACAATGCGCCACTTGCCGTTCGGCTTTCTGACACAGAACGTGGGTGTCGAGTGCGGAGACTTACTCTCACGCACCATCCCTGCCTCGTGCTTCGCACGGAAGAATGCGTCAATGACGTCACACTGCTCTCTCGGCAAAGGCCATTGCCTTGTTACGCAGTATTTGGTTCCAGGAACCAGGTCAATCTCATGACACACGCCTCGATCCGGAGGCAGGCCCGTCGGTGGGTCTTTTGAGACAACGTCTCCATATTCCTTCACCACCGGATAGAAGGGATCCGAAGGATCTTTGAGGATCGCCGATCCACTTCTTGCGCTCAGCGCCTTCTTGGTGTCCTCTAGGACCGCGTCGTCCACGACGGATGAGGAGTTCAACTCCTCCTCAGGTCCCAGCAAGACCACCTCGGCTAGCTCGCCTGCATTTAAGGCTTCGCCGAACTCGGCAATGGACATCTCGTCCAGCTCTAGCAGAGCATCTGCAGCGGGCAGAGTATCAAGGCTGATATCGCCTTCTACCTCCCCCGTCACTCCGTTCACGAGTGTATACAGCTGTTCACAGCAATCACGTGGAGCATCACCGCTCGTCACGTTGGACACATCGTCCGACGTCGAAGACGTCACAGACGCCCTGCGTCTTCTTCTCCTCTCCCTCCGCGACCGAGCCCGGCCGGATGAGGGCGGTGTGGCGACATCTCCGTCACTACCACCGGGTGCAGCAGCACCACCACTCCTCGAAGAGGATACAGTGTCTCGCAAGACACTCGGCTGAAAGCCAAGAGGTTCTTGACCTTCACACAGTGAACTAGGTGTCACTTCACCTGCATCTCCTGGGCCACGCCCATGATGCCTCGACTCGCAGTCGACCGCGACCCTAGGGTCACGCAGCGGTAGGTCATCGACCAGATTCATACCACTCAGTGGATTACGCGCCACTCCGCGCTCGTCCTCACCAGCTCTCAAGATCCCGTCACAGGAGGCGGCAAGTAAGACGTAAAGGAAACGCAAAGGCAAGGGACACCCCCGCAAGGCAACACTTCGGCCAGTTACACGATCTAGGCCCTGGATCCATAAGCTCGAATATTGCTTAGGATTCGGAACCACCCACGAACGCAGAGTGAAGGTTCGGATGCGCAGTCGACGTTGCGAGCAATGTCGTCATCACTCAAACGAGGATTCGGCAAGCAGTCTGACGCACTAGCGTGGCGGCGTGAGATCAATCGACAACATGAGGTCGCCCTCACTATGGCCAAAGATTATCAGGCTGTAGAAAAGACGCCCTGCGTCTTCTTCTCCTCTCCCTCCGCGACCGAGCCCGGCCGGATGAGGGCGGTGTGGCGACATCTCCGTCACTACCACCGGGTGCAGCAGCACCACCACTCCTCGAAGAGGATACAGTGTCTCGCAAGACACTCGGCTGAAAGCCAAGAGGTTCTTGACCTTCACACAGTGAACTAGGTGTCACTTCACCTGCATCTCCTGGGCCACGCCCATGATGCCTCGACTCGCAGTCGACCGCGACCCTAGGGTCACGCAGCGGTAGGTCATCGACCAGATTCATACCACTCAGTGGATTACGCGCCACTCCGCGCTCGTCCTCACCAGGACCCAGCAGTTGGTCATTGACCTGACCTGCACCGCTCCGCGGATAACGTGCCGCACCACGTACGCCCTCAGGGCAAACAGCAACCTCGTTGCTAACAATTTCGGACATACCAATGTCCAGCACTACGGCCGCCTCGGCCTCGTGCTCGCGCCAAAAGCGCTTCTGCGTCCTAGCAGAGGTGGGTTCATGATTCACCAAAGCTCCACTAGGAGCAGGGTGCGACGCACCCAGCGTTTTCGACTTCCAGTCGATCCATGGCTCATGACGTTCCAGCCATGCCATGCCAAGGATGAGGTCATACCTCGCATCCAGGTCTAAGACCAAACAGCGTTCCACGCTATCGAAGTTCTCAAACTTCACTCCAAGGTCGACAGAGACCTTCGACACAGTTACCAGTGTCCCCGTCGCGAGACGGACAGAGATCGTATCTCTCGTTGGCACTTCCAGTGCCTCAGCATACAGCTGACTCCCTTCCAGGGTGGAGCGACGGGCGTAGTTGCCCGAGGCTCCCGAGTCAATCAAGACTCTCCATGGCTTTGCAAAGCGCGTCATGATGGCGTGATTGACTAGCAAGCCCGGGTTAGCACACACTCTTCTCGTAAGAGAGCTCCCTCTCTCTGCGGGCTTGAGCCCCGTTGTCCTCTACCTCTTCGAGGCACAACAGAACTCAGTTCTTCCCCAGTAGGCCGCCCCGCGCCTACTGGGAGCTGCCGTTTCCCGGCGATGACCCGGAGGGTTGGCTCGCCGGAGCCTCGCGCTTCTTGCGCAGAGGGCAATAGGCCCTCAAGTGCTTAGTGCTATTGCACACAAAGCATCGGAGGATGCCGGCGCGCTGCTCCGCAGCAAGAAGCTCCGCTTCTTCATCTTCAGCATAGCTGAGGTCCATCGGCTCTGGACCGCTCGAAGAGCTTGCGCTACCAGCGCTCCAACCAGGTCGCGCCGACCTGAAGTTGTGCTCGGCATTCAATGCCACATCCACCGCCTCTTCAAAAGAGTTAGGGTGTACACGAAACACTGCCGTTCGAGCTGCGCTCACACGAAGTCCCTCCATGAACACGGTCACGCTGACTAGTTCCGGAAGAGGGTCCGCCGCCATTCCGGCGATAAGAGTTCTCAACTCTTGGACATAGTCCAATAAATCCTTCTTACCCTGGCGGGTAGCAAGGAACTTTGACCGGATACGGTACGCCTGATTAGGCGGCGCGAACACGCGCGAAAGCTGTTGCTTCAGCTGATCCCAAGTGGGAAATGCAGCGTCAACAGACGTGCCGCACGTTAGTGCCCATTCGCGAGCGCGACCTCCTATCCTGTAGATAGCCAGCGCCACGCGTTGATGCTCAGACTGGAGCAGGGCCGATCCCATGGCCATC